>NW_027069975.1:485719-488219 GCF_002906115.3 Quercus suber
TGCCCATGCCTTGGTTGCAGCATGCCCTAGCCTTGGCTGCTGCCTGCACATGCCTTAGTTGCAGCATGCCTTGGCTGCCTTGGCCTTGGCTGCTGCCTCCCCATGCCTTGCCTGCTGCATGCCCTTGCCTTAGCTGCTGCATGCCCTGGTCTTGGTTGCTGCATGCCCTGGCCTTGGCTGCTGCCTGCCCATGCCTTGGCTGCTGCATGCCTTGGCCTTGGCTGCCGCATGCCCTGGACTTGGCTACTGCCTGCCCATGCCTTGTCTGCCTTGGCCTTGGCTGCCGCATGCCCATGCCTTGACTGCTGCCTGCCCATGCCTTGGCCGCCTTGGCCTTGGCTGCTGCAAGCCTTGGCCTTGGCTGCCGTATGCCCATGCCTTGGCTCCTGCATGTCCTGGCCTTGGCCGACTTGGCCTTGGCTGCTGCATGCCTTGGCCTTGGCTGCCGCATGCCCATGCCTTGGCTGCTGCATGCCCTGGCCTTGGCTGCTGCCTGCCCAAGCTTTGGCTGCTGCCTGCCCAAGCCTTGGCTGCTGCATGCCTTGGCCTTGGCTGTTGCATGCCTTGGCCTTGGCTGCCGCATGCCCTGGACTTGGCTACTGCATGCCCATGCCTTGGCTGCTGCATGCCCTGGCCTTGGCTGCTGCCTGCCCATGGCTTGGCTGCCGCATGCCCATGCCTTGGCTGCTGCATGCCCTGGCCTTGGTTGCTGCCTGCCTATGCCTTGGCTGCCTTGGCCTTGGCCGCTGCATGCCTTGGCCTTGGCTGCTGCATGCCTTAGCCTTGGCTGCCGCATGCCCATGCCTTGGCTGTTGCATACCCTGGCCTTGGCTGCTGCCTGCCCATGCCTTGGTTGCCTTGGCCTTGGCCTTGGCTGCCGCATGCCCATGCCTTGGCTGCTGCCTGCCCTTGCCTTGGCTGCCTTGGCCATGGCTGCCACATGCCCATGCCTAGGCTGCTGCATGCCCTGGCCTTGGCTGCTGCCTGCCCATGCCTTGGTTGCCTTGGCCTTGCCTGCTGCATGCCTTGGCCTTGGGTGCTGCATGCCTTGGCCTTGGCTGCCGCATGCCCATACCTTGGCTTCTGCATGCCCTGGCCTTGGCTGCTGCCTGCCCATGCCTTGGCGTTGGCTGCCGCATGCCCATGCCTTGGCTGCTGCATGCCCTGGCCTAGGCTGCTGCCTGCCCATGCCTTGGCTGCCATGGCCTTGGCTGCTGCATGCCTTGGCCTTGGCTGCAGCATGCCTCGGCCTTGGCTGCCGCATGCCCATGCCTTGGCTGCTGCATGCCCTGGCCTTGGCTGCTGCCTGCCCATGCCTTGGCTGCCGCATGCCCATGCCTTGGCTGCTGCATGCCCTGGCCTTTGCTGCTGCATGCCTTGGCCTTGGCTGCTGCATGCCTTGGCCTTGGCTGCTGCATGCCCTGGCCTTGGCTGCTGCCTGCCTATGCCTTGGCTGCTTCATGACTTGGCCTTGGCTGCCGCATGCCCATGCCTTGGCTGCTGCATGCCCTTGCCTTAGCTGCTGCCTGCCCATGGGGGGCTTCCTAAAAGTGAGGGTTTTTTGAAAAATGAGGTTATTTCCCCCAATAAGGCATGCAGTGGGCATCCCAGGCATGCCCGCGTGCACGTCGCGCCGCATCGCCTCGCATCGTCCCACACTCCGGCAAAATTAGTTCGTGCCTTTTTCCATTTTTGTGTCCCTAAATTCACTCCATGATTTTAGAGGAGGATTCCAATAAGCGGTTCGGCTTTCCGAGCGTTTTCGAATTTTTTATGATTTTTCCTATTTTCCGGATTCCGAAAATCATAAAAATTAAAATATGTTGAATTTGGCCTTCATCTTTTGACATGTTGAAGGTTGGATTTTTCTTAGTGTGTGTACAAAAAATCAGGGCAAGACTCCAAGAATTGCGCCAAAAAAGACCCATTATTCCTCCTCAACAAATCAATGTTTCCTAGTGCCAGAGCAGATTTTTTCCTAAGGGCTCTTTAGGGGGGAGGCATTCGGCGATGCCCAGGGGCGACCCCCCTTGAGCTTGGCCACGGGTAGGCATGCTCAGGAGAAGCCGCAGGCACCCAATCTTGCGTGCTCCATGGCGCTAGGTGGGGCCTAAATGCATCGTCGACGGCGACGGCAGCAGCAGTGTCCCCCGATGTCCCTTGTAATTCCTGTGTGTGGTTGGTGAGCCATGCAAGCTCGGTATAGCTTGGGCACTCTCTCGCAAAGCGAACAGTGTTTGTTTCACCCATTCCTGCGCGAAGCAAGTCCCACGGCGACCATCGGGCCCGTGAATGACGACGACCCATCCTTGCAGGCACGTGGTTTAGTAGTGTGGAGCAGCTGTGTCCCCCGATGTCCCTTGTAGTTCTTGTGTGTGGTTGGTGAGCCATGCAAGCTCGGTATAGCTTGGGCACTCTCTCGCAAAGCGGACGGTGTTTGTTTCACCCATGAAATTGGCCTCCATTGATTAACTAGAGCATTGGAGAAAGATTCAACCTT
>NW_027069975.1:495719-551412 GCF_002906115.3 Quercus suber
CCTGGCCTTGGCTGCTGCCTGCCCATGCCTTGGCTGCCTTGGCCTTGGCTGCTGCATGCCTTGGCTGCTGCATGCCCTGGCCTTGGCTGCCTTGGCCTTGGCTGCTGCATGCCTTGGCCTTGGCTGCCGCATACCCATGCCTTGGCTGCTGCCTGCCCATGCCTTGGTTGCCTTGGCCTTGGCTGCCACATGCCCATGCCTTGGCTGCTGCCTGTCCATACCTTAGGTGCTGCCTTGGCCTTGGCTGCCGCATTCCCATGCCTTGGCTACTGCATGCCCTGGCCTTGGCTGCCGCATGCCCTGGCCTTGGCTGCTGCATGCCCATGCCTTGGTTGCTGCATGCCCTGGCCTTGGCTGTCGCCTGCCCATGCCTTGGCTGTTGCATGCCTTGGCCTTGGCTGCCGCATACCCATGCCTTGGCTGCTGCATGCCCTGGCCTTGGCTACCTTGGCCTTGGCTGCTACATGCCTTGGCCTTGGCTGCCGCATGCCCATGCCTTGGCTGCTGCCTGCCCATGCCTTGGCTGGTGTCTTGGCCTTGGCTGCCGCTTGCCCATGCCTTGGCTGCTGCATGCCCTGGCCTTGGCTACCGCATGCCCTGGCCTTGGTTGTTGCATGCCCATGCCTTGGTTGCTGCATGCCCTGGCCTTGGCTGTCGCCTGCCCATGCCTTGGCTGTCGCCTGCCCATGCCTTGGCTGCCTTGGTCTTGGCTGCTGCATGCCTTGGCCTTGGCTGCTACATGCCTTGGCCTTGGCTGCCGCATGCCCTGGCCTTGGCTGCTGCATGCCCTGGCCTTGGCTGCTGCCTGCCCATGCCTTAGCTGCCTTGGCCTTGGCTGCCGCATGCCCATGCCTTGGCTGCTGCATGCCCTAAGAAAAATGAATGATTCGTATAAATCACCCAACAGTAAATGCCTCAAAAAATTCAAATTTGTAAAATAAGTTCGAATTAGTTGAATGTAGAACTGTTCATTAAGTAAAACTGTTTTCTGCATTAAGTAAAACTGTTCACTGTTTTCTCATGAAAATTGTTCACTATTTTCTGCATAAACTATTTCTAGTATTCTGCATAAAATTATTTTCTGTTCAGCATTATTTAAAAAATTGTTGTTGCATGCCAGCATGCCTTGGCCTTGGCTGCTACATGCCCATGGGGGGCTGCCTTAGTCTTGGCTGCATGCATTGGCCCCAGCCTTGGCTGCTGCTTGCCCACATATTTGGAGTGATTTCCTAAAAATGAGGGTTTTTTGGAAAATGAGGTTATTTCTCCCAATGAGGCAGGCGGTGGGCATCCCAGGGGTGTGCCCGCATACACGCCGCGCCGCATCGTCTCGCACTCCGGCAAAATTGGCTAGTGCCTTTTTCCCATTTTTGTGTTCCTAAATTCATTCCATGATTTTAGAGGAGGATTCCAGCAAGCGGTTCGGCATTCCAATCGTCTTTGAATTTTTTTAATGATTTTTCCTATTTTTCGGCTTCCAAAAATCATAAAAAATAAAATATGTTGAATCTGACCTTCGTATATTGACAGGTTGGAGGATGGATTTTTCTTAGCATGCCTGCAAAAAATCAGGGCAAGACTCTAAGAATTGCTCCAAAAAAGACCCATTATTCCTCCTCAACAAATCAATGTTTCCTCGTGCCAGAGTAGATTTTTTCCTAAGGGCTCTTTAGGGGGGAGGAGGTATTTAGCGATGCACAGGGGCGACCCCTCTTGAGCCTGGTCACGGGTAGGCATGCTCATGACAAGCCCTCAGGCACTCAACCCCGTGTGCTCCATGGCGCGAGGTGGGCCCTAAATGCAACGCTAGGGTGGACCTAGGTTGGCATTTCACGTGTACGTGGTATAGCCGCGGCGTGCTCCTGCAACGCGGACGGTGTTAGTTTCACCCATTGCCACACAAAGCAAGCCTAAGGTGATGATCAAATGCATTGTGAAAGCTTTCTCTGGTGTCGCTTTTCCTCGAGCTGACACCTACTCGTGCCTAGTGGCAGGGGGTGAATGGTCTCAGTAGTCGTGTGGTAGGGGGATGCATGCATTCTTGGTTTAGTAGCTCGGGCACGCTATCGCAATGCGGACGGTGTTAGTTTCACCCATTGCTATGTGAAGCAAGTTCCACACAACTATTGGCCTTATGTGTGTCTTTCTTACTACACGGTTGCACGGTAGCGGCGGCGGCAGCGGCAGCAGCAGCAGTGTCCCTCGTAGTTCCTGTGTGTGGTTGGTGAGCCATGCAAGCTCGGTATAGCTTGGGCACGCTCTCGCAAAGCAGACGGTGTTCATTTCACACATTGCTGCACGAAGCAAGTCCCACGACGACCATCGGGCCCCTGCGTGACGGCGACCTATCTTTGCAGGCACGTGGTTTAGTAGTATTGTTCTTCATACCTAGCGGTGCAAACTCGGCACCACTTGATGCTTCCTCATGCACAGCAGGCCTTGCGGCATGTCGTTGTGGGGGGATGTTTGGTGGTGTTGCAGTCTAGCGTATGTGATAGCGTGTGAGTGGTGGCAGGGTTGCATGTCTCGGTAGGCTCCGTGCTCGCGCATCGAACTGTCTGGCATGCTCCCAATCAGCGTTGTTCTGAGCGTCGCTCGGACGCAATTCGGGTCCCTGTGCTGCGTACCTGCCTTGAAGGCACTCGTCCCTCTAGTTGATTCGTTCCTTGTCGGAATTCCTCGCGGGGTGTCGGTAGGACCTCGAAGCCGTCCTCGTGTCCCACGCGTGCCTCGCAGCCTCCGCATTGCTGATATGGACCGCGCGAGCATGCTCGTGGCCTCGGATGCAGAACATCACATGGGTTTGGGGCCTCCGACCCCCTCTGCCAACGTACCAAGCGAGTGTCATCACTCTGCCCCGCATGATCGCCGTGCTCGTCCGCGCCCTTCTAGGGCCTCCAAGTATTGCCGGTATCGATGAGGAATGCTACCTGGTTGATCCTGCCAGTAGTCATATACTTGTCTCAAAGATTAAGCATGCATGTGTAAGTATAAACTAATTCAAACTGTGAAATTGCGAATGGCTCATTAAATTAGTTATAGTTTGTTTGATGGTACCTGCTACTTGGATAACCATAGTAATTCTAGAGCTAATACGTGCAACAAACCCCGACTTCTAGAAGGGATGCATTTATTTGATAAAAGGCCGACGCGGGCTCTGTTTGCTACCCTGCTGATTCATAATAACTAGACGGATCGTACGGTCATCGTGCCGGCGACACATCATTCAAATTTCTACCCTATTAACTTTCGATGGTAGGATAGTGGCCTACTATAGTGGTGACGAGTGACGAAGAATTAGGGTTTGATTCTGGAGAGGGAGCCTAAGAAACGGCTACCACATCCAAGGAAGGCAGTAGGCGCGCAAATTACCCAATCTTGACATGGGGAGGTAGTGACAATAAATAACAATACTGGGCTCTCACGAGTCTGGTAATTAGAATGAGTACAATCTAAATCCTTTAACGAGGATCCATTGGAGGGCAAGTTTGGTGCCAGCAGCCGCGGTAATTCCAACTCCAATAGCGTATATTTAAGTTGTTGCAGTTAAAAAGCTCGTAGTTGAACCTTGGGTTGGGCAAAGCGGTCTGCCCCTGGTGTGCACCGATCTACTCGTCCCTTCTACCATCGACGTGGGTGGTTCACTGTCGGTGACGTTGCGAGAAGTCCACTAAACCTTATCATTTAAAGGAAGGAGAAGTCGTAACAAGGTTTCCGTAGGTGAACCTGTGGAAGGATCATTGTCGAAACCTGCACAGCAGAACGACCCGCAAATTGGTGACAATAGACCGGGGGGGGGGGTGGGGACCTCGTGTCTCTTTTCTTGCAAACCGAACCCCGGCGCAAAACGCGCCAAGGAAATCGAACCAAGAGAGCCATGTTGGAGGCCCTGGACACGATGCGTCCCCGGCGTTGGCGCCTTATGAATTATTCAAAACGACTCTCGACAACAGATATCTAGGCTCTCGCATCGATGAAGAACGTAGCGAAATGCGATACTTGGTGTGAATTGCAAAATCCTGCAAATCATCGAGTTTTTGAACATAAGTTGCGCCCGAAGCCATTCGACCGAGGGCACGTCTGCCTAGGTGTCACGCATCGTTGCCCCCCCAAACTCCGATTTGGGTAAGGTGGAAGTTGGTCTCCCGTGCGTGCTTTAGCGTGCAGTTAGCCCAAAAGCGAGTCCTCGGTGACGAGCGCCACGACAGTCAGTGGTTTTTTTACCCTCGTTCCCTGTTGTGTGCGCCGCGTCGCTCGAACCCGCTCTTGCGACCCCTACGCGTTGCCTCGGTGACGCTCCCAATGTGACCCCAGGTCAAGCAGTACTACCCACTGAGTTTAAGCATATCAATAAGCGGAGGAAAAGAAACTTACAAGGATTCCCTTAGTAACAGCAAGCGAACCAAGAACAGCCCAGCTTGAGAATCGGGCGCCCTCACAGGCGTCTCCAAATTGTAGTTTGGAGAAGTGTCCTCAATGGTGGACTGGGCCCAAGTCCCCTAGAAGGGGGCGCCAGAGAGGATGAGAGCCCTGTCGTGCCCGAACCCTGTCGCACCACGAGGCGATGTCGGCGAGTTGAGTTGTTTGGGAATGCAACCCCAATCGAGCAGTAAATTCCGTCTAAGGCTAAATACAGGCGAGAGACCGATAGCAAACAAGTACTGCAAGGGAAAGATGAAAAGGACTTTGAAAAGAGAGTTAAAAAGTGCTTGAAATTATCGGGAGGGAAGCGGATGGGGGCCAGCGATGCGCCCCAGTCGGACGGGGAACGGCAACAGCCGGTCCGCCGATCGACTCGGGGCGTGGACCAATGCAGATTGCTGCGGCGGCCCAAGCCCAGGCTGTAGTTATGCCCATGGAGACGTCATTGTCGCGATCGTGGCTGGCAGCGCGTGCCTCGCGGTGTGCCTCGGCATCTGCGCGCTCCTGGCATCGGCCTGCGGGCTCACCATTTGGCCCATCTTGAAACACGGACCAAGAAGTCTGACATGTGTGTGAGTCAACGGGCCAATAAACCCATAAGGCACAAGGAAGCTGATTGGCAGGATCCCCCTAAGGGTTGCACCACCAACCGACCTTGATCTTCTGAGAAGGGTTCGAGTGAGAGCATACCTGTTGGGACCCGAAAGATGGTGAACTATGCCTGAGCGAGGCAAAGCTAGAGGAAACTCTGGTGGAGGCCCGCAGCGATACTAGAAAACAATTTTACGCAGAATACTAAAAATAGTTTATGCAAAAAAATAGTGAACAATTTTCGTGAGAAAACAGTGAACAGTTTGACTTAATGTAGAAAACAATTTTACATAATGAACAGTTCTACATTCAACTAATTCGAACTTATTTTACAAATTCAAATTTTTCGAGGCATTTACCTTTGGGTGATTTATATGAATCATTCATTTTTCTATAAAAAAACACAACAACCATTTAAGTGCAATAACTGCGCTAATGCTAAAACAGTTTATGTAGAAAATAGTGAACAATTTTTATGAGAAAACAATGTATAGTTTTAATTAATGCAAAAAATAGATTTTATGAATGCAGTAAGTAGCTTTGAATATATAGTAAACATGATGTGTAGAGAGCAAATTTTATAAACGTAGAAACAGATTTTATCAATGCAGAAAAACAAATTCAATTATTGTGAAATTTAAACATGAAAAAGCATTCAGATTTGGCTTTTAAATTTAGAAAACATGATTTCACTAGGTGTTTTATGAGAAAACAGTGAACAATTTTTTAAATAGTGAACAGAAAATAATATACGCATAAAAGAAAGTGAACAATTTTTTAAATAATGCTGAACAAAATATAATTTCATGCAAAATGCTAGAAATAGTTTATGCAGAAAACGATGAACAATTTTTATGAGAAAACAGTAAACTGTTTTAATTAATGCAAAAAACAGATTTTATGAATGCAGTAAGTAGATTTGAATATACAGTAAATATGATGTGCAGAGAGCAAATTATCGATGCAGAAAAATATATTTGATTATTATGAAATTCAAACATGAAAAATTTAGACAGTGAAAACACGATTTCACTAGGTGTTTTATGGGAAAACAGTGAACAATTTTTAAAACAGTAAACATAAAATAATTTATGCAGAAAAGAGAGTGAACAATTTCTTAAATAATGCTGAACATAAAATAATTTTATGCAAAATTGTAGAAATAGTTTATACAGAAAATAGTGAACAATTTTTATGAGAAAACAATGAACAATTTTAATTAATGTAGAAATTAAATTCATATTTTGAAATTAAAATGTCTATATTTTATAATGCTTATGTTTAAATAAATAACAACATAAAAAAGCCACTTATTTTTATCTTTATGTTTATTTGTCAATTATCCCAAAAAAAAAAAAATTTTACACGGTACTCGAGTTTGGTAAACACGAATAATGTGTAAATTATTTTATTTGGAGTTTATTTATAAAACGTACTCAAGCCTAGTATGCTCGAGTATTGTGTTGCATGGAACTCGAGTTTACCAAGCTTGAGTACCACATAATTTTTTTAATCACACAAATTCCAACTCAGCAGTGCCACGGTGGCAGAATTGATGAGGAACTCAAGTTTCTGAAACTCGAGTTCTAGAAAAAGTGGTACTTTGCTATTTATTTTCGAAACAATGTTTTTTTGCTAAAAATTTCAAAAAGAAGTGGTATTTGGCCGGTGCTCTTAGCTAGAACACTATTTAACCTGTATTTTACATATTATCTAAATAATTTGTTTAACATTTAGTATATGATTTTTTTTTATCTTTTTTTATTTATTTATTTAAAGAAGATTTTTTTTTTTTTTTTTGTAAAAACATTAAAGTTAGTGTTTTGCACGCTCGAACTGGTGACATGCTCAGAATAGTGATTATATGTATTTTTTTTTTTTCATTGAAAAGTACGACAAGTTTAGCTGACTATAATATTTCTTAATTAAACAATTTTCTCTAAGCATTCCTTAACGCAACTCTTTTTCTAAAGCCTTCAGATAAGTGCAGTTGTACAATAATTTTCTGTCTCGTAATAGCAAGTTTTGGCTTTTCTTTTCTGATTTTGTTTTTCATTGGACGAATAAATTCTGTCAAATCCCCTTGCATTGACGCTCCAAGATTCAGTTTGAGAGGAAAGGAAGGTGGTTTTTTTCCCCCAAAAAACAACCAAAAGAAAAGTGGAGTATCCACACCAGCTCGTGTAAACTTATCATCTATTTTACACAAAATCTACTTTTTTATTTTTTTTATTTTACACATCTATTTTTAGAAAATATTCACATCAGTTCATCTATTATACACTCTATTTTATATAAATAATATTTTTATATTCCTTTTTTTAATATTATTTTACCTACCCGTTTCTTTTTCCAATACTTCATTTTCTTTCTTCTTCTTTCTTTTTCTTTATCTCTACTGTTTTCTCTTTCTTTTCTTCCTCTTCTTTCTCTCACAGTCAAAACCTAGAAGCACCAGAGCAAGAACTCCATCAACACCACACAAGCACCACAATGCCTCTTCAATCCACCAATCTCCGTCAACCCAGAAGCACCATCATAGCACTCCATCAACCCAAAACTGATCTCCATCAACACCGATCTCCATCAACCCATCACAAGCACTCCATCAACACCGATCTCCATTAAAACCGATCTCCAGCAACATCGATCTCCGTCAACCCATCACCAATCTCCGTCAACACTGATCCACATCAACCCATCACCGATCTCCATCAACACCGATCTCCATAAAAACCAATCTCCATCAACATCGACCCACATCAACCCATCACTGATCTCCATCAACACTGATCCACATCACCGATCCAAATCGCCTCTCCAATCCATGATCCACAATCACCGATCACTTATCCAACAATTTTGTTCTAGTGGTTGATTTTGTGGTTAATTTTTGATATTTGTAGTTGATTTTTGATTTTGTGTCTGTGGGAGTGTGTGTATCAGAGGAAGAAAGAACATGATGAGGGAGGATTAGTTTTGCAGATGTAGAAGAGAGAGAAAAAAAGGAGCAAATAAGAAATTATTAAAATATTATATACACATGCTACAGTAACCGTGTATATATGCACGATTATTGTAGCTAGTGGATAAATATACAAGATTATACAAGATTTTGGAAGCATTGATGTGGAGCAATTTTGAGACAATATCCGTGTAAAAGCGGTTTTCTTTTCTTTTCTTTTTTTTCTTTTCTTTTTTTTTTTCTATTATACAAGATCAGTGGATGCTCTTAGAATATTCTTTAGGAAAATGGGTATATTGTCATTAATTATGCTATGGTTACAGCTAGCACTAGGGCACACACATGTACAGGCTCTAAAGTCCAAACTAAACTTAAATGTTCTGACAGAAAAAGTTGTTCCAGTAGTATTATTTTGAAAAAGAAGATGAAAAGGGGAAGGAGTTGAAGTTTTTTAAAGGCCTGTTTGGTAGGCTATTCTAAGCAATTTTTAAAGTATTTTAAACACACCAACACACTTTTTCACATACACGTATATCAAAAACATTCAAACAGCATTACTCAAACTCAACAACATTACTTTGCAAAGTTTGCATTCTCATTCCATTTGGCACACATGCAAGGGGGCCTATTTTTAATGGACTCTATTAATAATTTTTTTTTATACAAAATAGAAATTTTACTTTAATCTAATTTAAGTGTATATATATATATATATATATATTTACTCTTAAAAATTTGAATCTTGACCATTGCACCCTATACTCTACAAACACTTAGGGCACATTTGGTAAATTGTAACGGTGATTACATAGAAATGGCAATAGATATTACAAAAAATACAAAATGTTGTAATGTAATACTTATTACTATTCATTTTTTTAGTAACAACACAATATTAATAGAACCCTGAAAATAATGGAATGAAAGCATTTTAAATCAAACATAAGATATATTTAAGAAATATCTTACTCATATAATTATATTTATTAAAAAATAATATTTTTTAAATTTAAAAGAGAGATTGGTTTTTTTTTTTTTTTGATTTTTTTTCATAATTGTTATGTGATTATAGAAATTTTATTTATTTAGAAATATATTAATTGTAAATTAATACACCTACTAAAGAATAACTATTACATCCCTTTTAAAGATAAATACTTATTCCTCATTTTAAAGATAGCTATTCATAAGTAATGACTATTTTTGGTAATAAAAACATAACTAAACTACTAAATAGCTAAACCATAGAAATAACTATTACATTACAGTGTCTATTACAGTCTACAAAATATACCCTTATACTTGTGGAGTGACCATAGTGTCAAAGGTGCACAGTAGATAGACTCTAATAATCTAATCATTATTTAATCATTCATCAAATTAATCCTACGCCATGTTTGTACATTGTAATTTCCGTTTCTATTAGAGTTTTGGTATGTATAACATTGTCCACCATTCAAAAAAAAATGTATAACATTGTCCATATCTATGATGTTTGCATTTGAAAGGAATACATTTAAAAAAAAAAAAAAAAGACTTTTTTTTTAGTGCAAGAAAATAAGAAAATAACTGGATTGATTTGAGGTAATTCAGACCTCCTTAAGAGAAAATTAAATTTAAATAATAAATCTAATAATTTATTTTGATAACACCCTATAGACTAGTTTCATACAAATACTAAAAGTGTTCATAAGCAAAAATGAAGGAATTAATAAAAATCAAATGCTAAAATAAAGGACTAAAGCTGAAATAAAGGACCCAACAATTAAATACTGGTTAGAATAAAGAGAAAGTTTATTTATTTATTATGTTTATTTTTGAGAATGAATAAAGAGAAAGTTTAGAGAGTAAAGACACAACAAAATATGGTAACATTAAAACAACTTTTAAACTCAAATACTGGGAACACAAAAAACAACTTAAAGTCAAATACTGCTGAACGAAACACAATTCGGGGCAGATTCTGCTGTGCCACCTCATTTGCAATTTGAATAATTCTACTAACATACAGACTATCTGGGCTTTTGCCCTTAATTTTTTTTTTTTTTTTTTTATTTAGCAATTTGCCTCTATTTGCAAATTATATGGGAATATGCCCCTGTTTCGATACTCAATAATCTTAAAATCGAGTTTCTACAAAATACTCGATCTATAGAAAATCGAGTTATGCCCGATCAAACTTAAAAAAAAAAAAAAAAAAAAAAAAAAATTGCATAGAACTCGAATATCAAAAAATCGAGTTCCATGAAAAAAAATTTTTATAATTGGGAGCCCTATAGTGGCGTTTTTATGCCCTATAGTGACGTTTTAAAGTCCTATAGCGGTGTTTTCTTGCAAAATTTTTGTAAGTGTAATCATGGCATATTGGTTCAGGGACCCTATAGTGGCGTTTTTAAGCCCTATGATGACGTTTTAAAGCCCTATAGCAGCGTTTTCATGAATTTTTTTTTTTTTTTTTATAAGTGTGATTTTTCCTACAAATTTTTTTTTACAAGTGTGATACTATTTAGGAAGCCCTATAGTGGCGTTTTTAAGCCCTATAGTGACATTTTAAAGCTCTATAGCGGTGTTTTCCTGCAAAATTTTTTATAAGTGTGATTACCCCATCAATGAGTCCTATAGTGGCGTTTTTAAGCCCTATAGTGACGTTTTAAAGCCCTATAGTGGCGTTTTTGAACTCGATTTCTGTAAAATCGAGTTCCATGCTTTTTCTTTTTTTTTTTCTTTTTTTTTTTTTTAAGTTTGATCAGGCATAACTCGATTTTCTATAGATCGAGTATTTCGTAGGAACTCGATTTTAAGATTATCGAGTATCGAAACAGAGGCATATTCCTATATAGTTTGCAAACAGGGGTAAATTGCTAAATAAAAAAAAAATTTAAGGGCAAAAGCCCAAATAGTCCACTAACATACTCCCCAACACATATTTTGCCACAATTGTATTATATAATAGATTGTGAGCAATGAAAAAACAACTAGAAATCCATATAATAGTAACAGCTAACCAATCATGTGCAGCATGCCACATATATTAGTTGTGAAGAAGTGTAGCATTAGAATTATTCCCATAATTCCAAGTTGCAACAACTCAATCCCGTGCAATCATCCTCCTTATCAAGTTTTTATTTCCAGTTGAGAAATGATATGTCTACAATATTTTTATAATAAATTCTAAGTGGTAAGTTATTACCGGTTGTTATTGTTGGGTTAAAAAAGTAATCTCAGTGCTAAATTTAAATTTGAACCAATAACAACTAACTACCTGTAATTTATTATGAAAATATTATAAAAATATTATAAACGCAGTACTACTCTTTCCAGCTTTTGGGAGTTTTATGTTCCAATTTCGATGTCCAACAATGTTGGCTGCAATTCCAAGGTAAACTCTATGAAATCATGGCAAATCCAAGAGAGGACAACTAAAACTAAGCCGCCTTAGCGCGTGTGAAACACTTTTCAAATATGACTAACAAGTTTTTTTTTTTTTTTAATATAAATTTATGAAATTTAATCTAAATCATAAAAGTTTTCTAACATCTTGATCCCATGGCCAATTGTTCAATCTCATATGGTTTTTTTTTTTTTTTTAGGAATCTCATATGGTTGGGTGCACTATCCATTCTTATACTTAAATAGGTTAAAAAATTCAAAGTGTTTGGGAGTTTAGAAACTAAGGACCAATTTGATAATGTTATTCTAGTAAATATTGTTTGTAAATTTTGAAAATACGCGTAGGTAAAAAAGTGTGTAAAAATACATATAATGTTGTTTAAAATTGAAAACTGTTATTTAAATAATGATAACAAACGAGTTCTAAATATTATATTTAACTAAGAACGGAACAAAATATTAAAAAAATTTTGTAATATCATTTTTTTTTTTTTTAAATTGTGGTAAATCTCAATATGATAATATTTTATTATTTTATTTAATATTAGTTTAACCTATAATGGACTAATAGTCTAATACCTCAACTATTATAAATTTTTTTTGAATTTGTAACAATCGAACAACTCAAGTATAATAAATAAATAAAAACATAATCAAATATGAGAAGGAAGATAAATTACAAGAAACTAAATTAAGAGTAACATGGTTTTTCTCCCTTAAGTCCTTACATTGAACTTTAGTCTTTATCTTTTAGTTGTTACTATTTTTACGCTTAGCCACATTTTGTAAAGTGTCATATATTTCATATTGGAGTGTGGAGACTATTAGTCATCTTTGTAGATTCTGACTTCCATTTATAGTTCGTGGCAGGTAGTGAAGGCGGAGAGTTTCAAGCTTGAAAGAGACTGGATTCTTATATTTGAAACGCTAGAGAAAAGCTTCCATTGAAATTAATCAACAAGATTTCATTTGGTTCCAGGTATTACTATCAGACATATAATATATATGTATATATATTAAAAAGGCAATTACTTGCCTTACATATGTTATAGAATTTCTGATATAAATACCAGATGTAAAAGTAAAAGTTTTGTATCGTGAAAATTGAGATTTTGAAGTGGATTGAAAATATAGAATGATAGAAAAGTGAGAGAAAATATAATATTATTGTTTTTCTTTTTGATAAGGGATGGAAAAAATGGAAGAGTACAAAATAGAATAAAGAATGAATAGAAAAGTGGGGGAAAATAAATTTTTTTTTTTTTTTTTTTTTTTTTAGTGCTTGATGAGAGATAGAAAAATGGAAGAGAGGAAGAGTACAAAATAGAATAAAGAATGAATAGAAAAGTGGGGGAAAATAAATTTTTTTTTTTTTTTTTTTTTTTTTAGTGCTTGATGAGAGATAGAAAAATGGAAGAGTATAGAATAGAAATTTTACCCAAATTTTCATTGAGTAAACAATATCGAACTAAGATTTTGAAGATGGAAAAATGTGAATGGAAAATAGAAAACGATAGAAAAATGGGACGAAATAAAATACTTTTGTTTTACTTCATATGTATTTGATAAGAGATGGAAAAATAAATTAAAAAACAGGAATTAAGATACTATTATATTATTATTGTAATTTGAAACAGCGGGGATAAATTAAATTTTTGTAATTTCGTCGCTCATTACTGTTTTCTCCCTTTTGTAACCAGGAGGATTAAATTAATGAGTAATCAGTTTAAAGTCTTTGAAGGTGGTTGTATTGAATTTACCAACGTTGATACCCATGGCATGTGGGGTTCACTGTTCACACATTTTTTAGTTCTATGGGTCAAATGTCAAAGTAAGAACTTTTTTTATTTTTTTTTGGGGATGAAAATGTAAGAACATTTGTTATAATCGTCAAACATTGGCATTTATGTTTTTTGGTGATAAGTTCATGGTAAAGAACTGAGGTAATGGATTATGATATCAAATATAACTGTCTTCTTTTGGGTAAAACATGACTACTCCATATCTGAGCTAATTAAAAATAAAATAATTGAAAAACCCTTAACTGTAGCCTAGAGACAGAGTTTAACTTTGTTGGCAAAGTTGACACAAGCAAATGTTTTCATCTAATGTGCTCATTGTTTTGGTCCAATAGGGACAAAGGCATTCTCGTTGTTAACAAGGGGTACAGTTCCCTATAGTGTCCTTATAAGGTCCATGCTCTAAGTTAATTTGTTTCAACAACTCCACCAAAAACCCAATGTTTTGAGTTCTAGACTCTTTCATTCTTCAATAATAGATTTTGATAATATTTCAGGCCATCCCAAGCGTAAGAAGACCCTTGACTAATAAGAATTTTGCTAGGATTCTGCAAAACCAATAGCGTACAAGTCATGGTATGCACAACGGTGACCATTCCAACATCTCCAGTTGCCACAACAACAAAAGACATCTTCAAGGAGCACAATGGTCTTCACCGCTCACTCTCTAGCAAGGACCTTCATAATAGAGCCACTAGTATCCGGAGGTCCTACTCTGATAACCACCTTTGTTATTCTGTAAACCGTATTCAAGCCACAGCAACACAACCAGAACAAAAGAACAGTCGTTCAATGGGAATTTTCCCATTTCAATTACCTGGCTCCCTTATTCCAAATTCAGTTCGATCATTCTTGTTTGACCCGGAGACTAGTAAGGCCATGAATGTAGTTGAGAAAGATATGAATATAGAGGAGAACTTGGTGAATAGTAGCGAAGGAGATGAAAGAAAGAGATCAAATTGGGTGGAGAGGCTGTTGGAATTAAGAAGTCATTGGAGAGATAGGCAGCAGAAGGAGAGTGTGGATAAAGATGAGGCTTGTGAAGGAGATGACATTGGTGATTGTGATTATTGTACAGTTGATTATAGTGCAGAAGAAGAAGAAGTAGAAGTGAGACATAATCGTGAATCATTCTCAAGACTTTTGGTCCGAGTACCATGGTCTGATACCAAGCTATTCTCTAAATTGGCGTTTCTGAGCAACATGGCTTATGTGATACCAGAGATCAAGGTATGTTATTCTGCATCCTCTAAAAAAATGTCCTTGATATTTTAATTACTTATAATGCTGTTTCTTAACCAAATTTTTAGATTGATCAATCAAATACTTTTTGAGTACAAATAAGAACATCCTACTAATATGCAGGCTAAGGATTTGAAAAAATATTATGGCCTACAATTTGTAACATCTTCACTGGAGAAGAAAGCAGAGGCCGCTGTTATTAAAGCCAAGCTGGATGAGGACTCCACTAGAGTACCCGAAATTGCCTCAATAGATATTGATGCCAGTTCACAGAAAGCTGTGGATTTTGAGAAGAAATGTCCCATCTACCCATCTGTTGCTTACGAGATTGCTGCCTCAGCTGCATCTTATGTCCAATTTAGCCCCAAGGGCCTTTTGTGCCCAGGCCCTGAATCGAAGGAGGGTGATGGTGAGGCTTCATTCAAAACCGAAGGCCAACCACAAGAGGAGGGAGAGAGTTCAAGCCGATTATACAAGTCAGAGGTGGCCGCTTACATGGCAGCTTCAACAATGACTGCAGTGGTTGCCGCTGGAGAGAGGGAAAAGCTGGAGGCAGCAAGGGACCTTCAGTCACTCCATTCATCACCTTGTGAATGGTTTGTCTGTGATGATTTAAGCACTTATGCTCGCTGCTTTGTGATTCAGGTAATTCCGACTTTAGCCGTTGATCACATGATGATCTGTAGGCCATGGATTTTCCATTTATATATGTGTCTTGCTTAGGATCTGAGGAAGAAGAATTGTTTTTTGAGTTGCAGGGATCAGACTCTTTAGCATCTTGGCAAGCAAACCTTTTCTTTGAACCAACTAAATTTGAGGTAACGATCTTCTCCATTTAGTGAATACATGTACCATACAATGAAACAGAACCATTGATTTACCTGCCTTGATTGCAGGGTACAGATGTGCTTGTTCATAGAGGAATTTATGAAGCTGCAAAGGGAATATATGAGCAATACATGCCAGAAATAATTGAACATATGAACAAATATGGGGATCGTGCAAAACTTCAATTTACTGGACACTCTCTTGGGGGTAGTCTTTCTCTTTTAGTCAACTTGATGCTACTGACCAGAAAGGTTGTCAAGCCCTCCCATCTACGGCCAGTTGTCACTTTCGGCTCGCCATTTGTGCTCTGTGGAGGTCAGAACTTACTTGATGAGTTGGGTTTGGATGAGAGCAACATTCATTGTGTGATGATGCACAGAGATATTGTCCCTAGATCCTTCTCTTGCAACTACCCTGATCATGTTGCCTCACTGTTGAAGCGTTTAAATGGATCCTTTCGCTCACATTCTTGTTTAACAAAAAATGTTAAGTATCATCTTTTTCTTCATCATTTAGTGTTTTTGTAGCCTTGATTGATCCTTTCTTATCTTAAACCCTCCACATTGCTTAAATTCATATTACTTACCAGGCATGGAAAAACACCTGGATTTTGATAATTTGATGCTATTTAATAAATTTGAAGCATAGTTTAAGTCATTAGGAAATGGTGTCAAATATCATGATGAATTACCATTTGTCTCAAAAACTTAAACTATTAAGAAATAATAAATTTAATCATTTAACCAATATTCTAACAAGATTTTTCACTCACTTTTTCTTATGGCGATATTTTATGCAGAAACTATTATACTCTCCTTTGGGCAAACTATTCATTCTTCAACCTGATGAGAAGTCATCACCTGCACATCCATTACTCCCACCAGACAGTGCTCTATATGTATTGGACAAGACCCAGATTGGGTACTCTACAAGTGCCCTTAGAGCCTTCCTCAATAGTCCACATCCACTAGAGACCCTAGGCGATCCAACAGCCTATGGTTCAGAAGGTACAATCTGCAGAGACCACGACTCAAGCAACTACCTGAAGGCTGTGAATGGGGTTTTAAGGCAACGTTCAAAGATGGTTGTTCGTAAAGTAAGAGAACAGAGGAATCTGCTGTGGCCGCTTCTTACTTCACCGTCTCCACACACATGGAACTACGAGAGTGATTGGAGCAACAGCAGTTTAGCGACCAAGGAGATAATGACTGGCGTTTGAAACTTATTCACAGGCCCCAGGGATTGGATATCTACTCTGATGTATAGAAGGAGCACTTCAAGACACTGAGTCAAGGATTTTAGATGTTCTAATCAGTTTCATGCACATTTATTTCATGTATATATATATTGCTGACGGTGTATATTCCCTCGCACTCGTTAATATACATTTCATTTACAAAATGTCCATAATTTCATCCATGATGCTCACATTTTTTATTGATGATAGAGAGTTTGTGAGAATTAATACCTAGCTTAGAGAGAGAGAGAGAGAGAGAGAGAGAGGTATTGATGGTTAAAGATTATTGAAAGTGCAACTATCCAATAAAAAGGAAAGAAATTATTCATTCCAACATGCTACAAAACCAGAGGCATGATGAATCATTGAGAGAACATTAATATTTCCATTCCTAGACATCTTTTGACCTATATTGTATTAAAAATGCTAAATGTATGCTTGTTGCAGACAGGGCATTTTTTTGTTAGTTTTGTTAGAAAAGCCACTAAGAACGAGACTGCGACACCTGTCAATCTATTGAGACTTAATGAAACTCAATACCTAGCTCAACATCTTTCAATCTATTGAGCTTCACTAAAACTAAACAGTAATTTTTGTTTCAGCCCCCAGCCCCCAATAACTTGGTCTATCTTGGAATTTGTGCATTAGGGTTCTAGAACATATAAATGCATTATTTAAAGGTTGTCACCTAGAGAGACACACGCATATTGTGAAACTATTATGAGATGTGCTTAGGGTTTGTATTGAGCTATTAGTGGTTCATCAAACCTCGATTCTTGTTAGTGGATTCTTCAAAAGTAGTGACGTAAATAATCACCCATTGAGGTTTTTCTTGCAAAGGTTTTCCCCAAGGTAACTTATTGTTGGAAAATCTGGTTTTGTATCTCATACAAAACAAACAGAGAAAGTAGCAAACACGGATCTACTTCATTCATTTATGAGAGATAACATGTAACCTTGAATTCTAGACCAAAGAATAAAAAGTGTACCTTGATGTAGTGAAATTCAAAAAACAAGACTTGAGAATACCTCTAATCAACATCCCAATTCCACATGGTGCCCGAGAAGAGTGGTCTCTTAATTAGTTTTTATGTATGTTGATTCTTAAAGAAAGTTCTTCTTCTCATTGTAGAGAAAAACTATTTTCTTTTTCTTTTCATCATACATGCATTCTAACTACTTTGGTAGTTACTTTATTTAATAACTCTAACTAAATAAAAACTAATTATCTAATTGAGTTAGCCTTTTGGGTCAACCCAATTAGGTTTTAGTTTGTGGTTTAAGATAAGACCAAAGGGAATAAATAAAACTCTAGCTCCAATAGGCCTTAGGCTTATTTGTCGACTCTTAATAAATCCAAAGTTACCATTAATTATTTAATACTACTATATAAATATAATTGCATTTTACGCCTTATTAATAAATTATATCCTAAGACTCTAATGATATCATTTGACCCCTTCATGAAATATCCATAGTGAACAAAGTCATAATAAATTTTATCTTTGAGTACCCAGTTTAATCTTTTAGTTATCCTAGATCTTCCCAATTACAAGTAAAGTGTATTTTGTCAAAGGATTAGCCAATTACATCAAATATGCCCCTAACAATCTCCCCCTTTGGCAATTCGTGACAAAAGCACCACAAACAAATGTATCATGAGAGAACTCTTAAATCACTAAACTTATAACCACTTTTTGAATTATAAAAATAATATAATCCTAACATTAAATCTTGAAAAACTTTGCAAGAAGAGAGTTCATGGCATGATAGACTTTAACAACCTGTCTTTCTAAAACACTTAAACAAAACTCATTAAGGCATCTTGTGTGAAACAGAAATAAAGATTGCATACATAAAGAAACATTTAAATGAAGAGATAAAAGAAACAACACATGTAGAGATAGGTGAAGAAAAACATACATCATCATATATATGAAAAGAGAAGTACAATGTATGTCAATAAATGGTTGCAATACCACTGTACAAAAGGCTTATGTATAAAGAAAGAAAAGAAAAGTACATGTAAACCTCACTACATCCCTCAAAATCTATAAACACTCCCCCTAACAAAAAAGTCCTATACTAACTCTCCCCCTAAATACAAGACTATACTTAAACCCAAAACTACTTCCCCTTTTTGTCACGAATGATAAAGGGTAAGTCACTAAGAGGTCATCACCTCGTCATCACTGGAAAAGCTAGCATCGTCATCCTCATCATTACCAGCATCACCATCCTTATCTGTCGAAGCCTCTGGAGAAGGAGATGGAGAAGCAGCGAAACCATCAAGGCGAGCTTGTTAGCGAGCAATGCATCCAACGCGGGTGTTCACTTGACACATCTTATCAGTGAGAGAGTCAAGGCAAGCATCCATGCACTGAAGCTGTGCCATGATGGCCTCTAAGGTCACACTAGCTGCCGAAGAAGGAGCAGAGGTGGAAGGAGCCAAGAAGGAGGGAGGAACAAAAGAAGTAATAGGATCAACCATCCGATTGAAGCTGGGCCTCACTCCACTGAACAGTATCGATGCTGATGGCACCCATGATGGTGAAGTAAGGAGAATCAGGAATAGGAATGGAGAAGTGTCAGAGAATTCGTGTAATAGCTAAAAGAAAGATGAGTTTATCACGGGTCACCGCATCCTGATACACATCGAGGAGAAGGAAAGTCTATAAAGAGGTCCTCAAGAAGAGACAAAAGAAATCGAGCACAAGGCTCTATGATAGAGTTATAGTGAGACAAAGGAGTAAGAGTAAATTTCATCGCCATATTAAGGAAACTCGGACCTTTTGCAAAGCCCGAGCATGGGGTGTTTTGCTTACCACCTCTTATGTAAGGTGTCTCATAAAAGTGAGACAGAAACTCATCTCTAGACACAGTCCGAAGACGCTCACAACCGGGGTAGTCAGGATGTGCTACTCGCGGAGTGTGTAGTACCTCAGATATAAGATCTAGGGTATCTACGATATGTGTACCTCGAAATGTAGTGGCAAACCGAGGTACAAAGGTATCGATACTGTGTATATTAGAGTAAAAATCCTGTATAAACATGATGGGACACCTCAAGGGTCTCTCAAGTAGAGATTCCTAGCCCTAAGTCCGAATGACGGAGGGGAGAGGAGTGTCAGAAAAATCCGACAGGATAACATGGCACTTCGAATAAACCACGTTTTTGAAAGTTCTCTAAGAAGTCCTTTTGGGCCTTCTCATCTCGGAACCGAACATGAAGAGGGGGAAGAGGATCAGAAGAAGAAGACCTAGAACTAAGAGGATTCCAAGCCGGAATGGATTTACATGCATTGGGTGCCATAACGTAGTCTATCAAAGAGATAGAGAGAGAGAGAGAGAGAGAGAGAGAACATCACAACCACAACCAAAAACAAAGAAAAAAGAAGAAAGGAAAAGTCGTATACGTGGAAAATGCATGAACATGTGATGTGCAAAATTTAAAGACATCATGGATAAAAACCCAATCAAAACCTACTGGCACACAATCAACAATAAACAAACCCAAATCTAAAATGCATGAAACATTGTTGCAATGCAATGCGAATACAATGCATGAGCATATAACATCAAATCAACAACACCCAACCCAACAATTTCACAAAAACCTCAAAAAAAATAAAAATAAAAATAAAAATAAAAAAACCAAAACAATTTCAAATACCCCAAAACCTAGGTCTAAAATGCATGAATGCATGTTAATGAAGAGTTTAAGAACACATACCAAGTGATTGAGGCTTGATCTAGGCTGAAAATCACGTGGGTAGAGAGATTGGAGTGAAGGAAAGGTGTTTGGAGTGAGAGAAAAAGATTTATGTCAAGAAAGAATGAGAAAAACGAGATATGATTTGCACCTTAACAATATATAGAAATTGCAGCTCGATGGATCAAGGTATCTATCAAGACTTTTTGAGCACTAAATCTCGATAGAAATGAATCTATCGAGGTGCTATCGAGGATTTGTTGATGGCAAAATCACCTTGATGGATAGAGAATCTGTCGAGAATCTGGCAAAACAGAGAGCTCATAAATTTAGCTCGATGAATTGAAGAAGCTGTCAAGATTCTATCGAGAAGAAACTCAGAAATCTCGATGGATCGAGAATTCATCAAGATTTGTCAAGGAAATAAGAAAGAAGGGCTTGATAGAAGGTAATCTGTCGAAAAGCTGTCGAGCTTGAAGAAAGAAGGTTTTTCAAAGAAGGGAAAAACACATAAAGATGAATGCAACAGACAAGCTACTCAAACAAAGATCCAAACAACATGTTAAGCTCTCAAAACATCTCTCAACATGAATGTTCAATATGTGTAAAACACCTATGAACGTTTAAACTCCCAATTTACAAATTACCAATAAAAGCTTATAATCAAACAATGTATGTGCAGAATATGAAAATAAGCTAGAACATAATTGGTAAAACAATCTAAACCGAAATTAATCACAACCACAGCAGTAATTAAAAGGCAAAGATTAAGGGAAGAGATATGCAAACACAAAGACAACACAGTAATATGTTATCAAAGAGGAAACTAAAGTCCTCGGCGAAAACCTCTTCGCCGCCCTTCAAGCGTTCAATAATCCATTAGAGAATATAGTTAGGATACATGAATAGCAGAAGACCTTCCAAGCCTAATCTGCCCAGTGCACCTAAGCCCTCCAAGCTTCTTGCTCTAACAAGGTTACACCGAACCTTGTTTTCTCTAGCTTACCAGATCCTGCAATCACCCATTGCATCAATCAAAATGAATTGGTCCCTTCTTAACTGCTTCCAAAGCACCAAAATACCTTCTCACAAATATGGGTATGGTGAAATAAGGGTTTGGCTAATATACCTCTCAAGGATGTATCAATGGAGAAGGTAAGAGTACAGGAATTTCGAGAATTAAAGGATGAAGATTTTAGATAAATCAATCTTGTTTTTTTTTAGAGTTTCTCTCTCAAAATTCTCTCTAGAAACTCTCTACAATACGTGGGTATAAGGGTATTTATAGTGAGGTGTGTATGGAATGCGAAGAGTCAGTTTTGTAACAAACAGGGTGTACTGGCGACTCGAGCTCACGACTGGAAGGAGTCGCAAGTTTGAGTTGCGAGCTAACGGCCTAGACTAGAAGTTTTGTTTTATAGTGCAACAGTTGGCGTGACTCTTCATCTCCCCTGCATGCTTCACACGTGTGCCACCTTTAGCAACTTGCCAGTCATGAAATCCAGTCGCGAGGCCCTTTTTAAGTGCACACTCTTGAGCTTTTCTTCACACACTCTCACACACAACCCTTACATGATTCCCACCTAAATACAGGGTTTCTAAATGCTGAATTACAAGTAAATTTGGCACGGAATAAAGCCAACAAAATGATTGAATAAATTCAACCTTACACAACATATAAGCAAAGCATTCATAGATCCAAAACACACACACACACACACACACACAAAATAAGTCTAACTAATTTTATATTTCAAAAACAAGTTAAGATAGTTTAGTGAGCATATATTAACACATGTAATCCTTGTGATAGCCAAATCATATTGTACCTGCACACGTATCAAAAGTAGCAAAGGGTTTGTGTGTTGTGTGTGAAAGCATAGCAATAATGCATAAATGTCTTATAATTTTATGATTTGAGATATGAGAAAGTCAAATATACTCACACACATTCATAACTGCTTGATGGGGACTATCACCTTCGAGGTATATTTTATAACTCCCACATCTCCTAGAAACACATTTGTAATCATATTTAAAAGCATTTTGATTCTTTTTGCTTTTATTTTCTTTGCATATTTTCTTCTTAAACAAAACATGCATGGGCATATAAGAGACAAAAGAAGTACTCAATTATGTAAGCCAAAACATCACAATTTTGCTATGCCAAAGCACACATATTCATGATGGGTAAGTTTTAGTGGTGAGATGGTTATTTATGCATTTCTCTTAGGATTTTCTAGTCCTTCTCGTCAAAAAAAGTGATATGAGTTTTAAGTATAAGAGATTACTTAATCGTACTCATCACAAACACGAGCCACAAAACTTACTTACTTAATTGTGCATTGAGATGCTCATCTAAGTTACAAGAGATACAAAGTTTAAAAAACTTTGTTTCAATGGTCATCCAAGGTACACAAGTACCAATATACACAAACATATGTTGTTTTTGTATTTTTCTGATTTTTCAATTTTTATTTTTTATTTTTATGAAAAGAAAAATAAACAAAAATTAAAAAACAACCAAACAAAAACATGAAGGAGAAACATACAAAGCATAAAACTAGACTGACTCAAAACATGAAAGCAAAACAAAAAAGTAATGCATAACTATAAGGGGAGAGAGAAAAAGTGACTTAATCACTTTGAGCCTTTTTCCTTCCACACTTTGGAAGAACCTTTCCTTTACGCGAACCTTTGATCTAGAGGTAAGGGGGAAGAGTTAAAACCATTCAAGTTCGAAAGGAATATGACAGCCTTAAGAATATCTCCAAGAGGAGCAAAACAGGATGAAAACTAATTTTGATTTCCAGATGAGAACATACCATTGCTTTGTTGAGTGGCTAACCACTTAGAGCAATTTGGACAAGTATGCCTTGAAGCTCCACAGTGATGACAGAAATGTGGCTTCTTCGGTTAAGACTTTTTTTTTTTTTTTTTTTACTTTCTTAGTCCTAGGGTTTCTATTCTCTTTCTTTTCAACCTTAGGGGGCTCTCCTAAAATAAATTTTCCTTTATCTAAGTTCTCACTAGCTATTTTTAGCTTCATCATTCTTAGAATTAACATTATCAGTAGGTGAGACAGACACAGTTGTACTAGATGAGGCAATATTAAGAGAAGAGAAATCATACCCCAAACTGGTTTTATTAGAAGTAGCTTTCTCAAAACTTAGCATCTTATCGAGCTTTGCGCTAGAAGTCCTCTCTAATTAAGCTCTAACCTAGAACAATTCCGATTCAAGCTTCTTTGTCTTTACAGCAAGGAAGTTGTTCTTGAACCGCAAAGCTCCAATGGTTTGATTGGCTTCATCAACCTTGGTAGAGAGATCCTCTTGATCTAGTTCCACATCACTCAACTTCTTGGTGGCTAGCCTATATAGTTTCTCATGCTTCTTAAAAACCTTATACAATTTTGCTTAAGCTGTATGGATGTCTTCTTGTTCATCTATTTTCTCAAACTTAGATTCCATCAAGTCCTCTTCATAATCTATTGTTTCTGTAACCCCTTCAGTAGGAACAATAGTAGCAATGAAAGCACTCAAAACTCCCTCGTCATCACTATCATTTGATTCAGTTTCAGGCTCGGTATCACTTAAAGTAGCAGCAAGAGCCTTGCTTTCCCCAATAGACATAAGATGTGTTAGACATTCTTGTTTTATATGTCCAAAACCTTGACATTTGAAGCACTTTGGTCCGAAGGGAATAGTGTACTGACCGCCATCCTTAGCATCCTTCTTTCCTATCTTGGCTTTTGAATTGAGAAGAATTGGATTGCTTATGGTCCTTATCAAATCCTTTTGCATTGGCATTCTTCATGAACTTCTTGAACTGCCTAGTGATGTAGGATTTCATTTTGGAAATCTTCATCATCTAAAGACTTATCAGTCTCATTACTTTTGGCCTTTTGTACCATGCTCTTACTTTTGCTTCCTTTCCCAATTCTAGTCAAACCCAATTCATAGGTTTGCAAATTGACAACCAGCTCTGTCAAAGGAATAGAGTCAATATCCTTTGATTCATTAATGACAAGGATCTTGGCATGAAATCTCTCAGGCAGAGACCTTAGCACCATTCTTACAACCTTGGGTTCGAGAATAGTTTCCCTAAGATTAAAGGCTGAGTTGACTATGTAATTTAGATTGGCAAAGAACTCATCAAACGTCTCATCCTCCTCCATTTTTATCTCCTTGAAGCTAGTAGTTAGCCTTTGGAGATTTAAGTCTTTGACAGCCTTAGTCCCTTCATAGGTTGTCTAGAGAATGGTCCACGCTTTCTTAGCAGTTTCAGTTGAAGATATTTTCTTAAACTCCTTATTGATCATCGTACTATTAGGGCGTTCAATGCTTTGCTGTAGAAGTTTGCCGCTTTGATCTTGGCCTTATTCTAATTAGTCGGCACTTCCTTTGGCTTAGTCCAGCTAATCTTCATAACTTGCCACACCTTCTCATCTAAAGACTATAAGAAAGCTCTCATGCATACTTTCCAGAATGCATACTTAGTACCATCAAATAAAGGAGGTATAATAAAAGATCGTCCTCTATCCATGACAAACAGGGGTCAATGGATCACACAACAAAGATTAAACCTAATTAAAGTGTGCCCGCTCTGATGCCACTTGATAAGCTAAAAATGGATTGACCTCTTTGGCAAATTAATTAATTAATTATCCAAGTTAATTAATTAAATCAATTTAACATGCAATAGCGTGGTAGCACAAACAAATCACCAAATAAATAAATGCAATGGAAATTAAATTTGACATAGGTGATTTGTTTACAAATGGGGAAAACCATCGAGGGAAAATTCAGGTGAATTTAAGGTCACCACTTCCGAGAATCCACTATTTTCAATCACAAGCAATTACAAGTAAAAGGAATCCTAGTACTTAATACCAACCTACAGTTGAACCCTTACTCCAATACCCAATTGGACTTGTATTGTAGCAGCAATCTCTCCATTCAATGCACAAATCCCAGTACATGACTAACTAATGACGCATGGATCCTAGTACGTGACTAACACACTAACTTGAGGAAGATGTTGGTTGAAAAGTTCTTTAGCTCATCCAACAATAAAGATCAAGAAGCTCCTTGGTTACAAAACCCTTAGCGTAAAGACGTTGTAACTTCTACAGAGAAGATGATGAACTAATGCAATTTTTGTCTCCGGTCATAATAGGCATGGATTATTCTTTTGCAACACCTTGCATGACATATGACGGCTCTTAATATAATCCTTATATATGTTTCAGGTTGTGAGAAAAGAAACCTTACACAAATACTTAAGGATATGTGTGTAATCAGATTTGGAAAACCTAATTTTGTAATTCTAGATAGATACAATTTGTGTCGAGCTTCTATCGAGCTTCAGCAGTAAGTCTTGATAGAAAGGATTCTGTTGAGACTTCTGTCGAGTTTTAATGAGCAGCATATTCTTCACTTGTTTCTTGGTTAGATTTGCATGGTTTCAATAGTAAACTTGAACACTTGTTTCTTGAAGTACAAAACTCATCCTAGATCTACCCAATTACAAGTAAAGTGCGCCTTGTCAAAAAATTAAGCAGTTACATCAAATATGTCCCTAACACATTTTGAGGGCTTTCGAAGTCATTCTTAAGCATGAAAGTAAAGAAAATAAAAAGATGCCAAAATGATATCTATTTTCTCACAGAATTGTTTTGATAATGTTGTTTGCTGAAAGCTTGGTGTCATCAACTCTGCATAATCAATTTTGCTAGGTTAAAGATTTCATGGCATGGTTTACTGGACATCTTTAATTTTACGTCTACGAAAATATGGTGTACCCAACAAATCTTAGATCAAATGCCTTTATTTAGTATATTTAAGTCACTTCTTCCCTATGCTCTTCTCTTCCAGTATCTCATATTTTCCTCCACTTTCCTTCCCCTTCCAATACAAGCATAGAGTAAAATTGCCATAAATATTTCCATCGGCAATTCGACTCAAAATTGAAATCCTAAAGAAACAAAATTGAAATATCAATTCTCCATTAAATTTTTGGGTTAAAAAGATTGACCCCAATTAATTAATATAATTACCCAAGTTGATTAATTAGGTTAAATTACATGCAAATCGTGGAGACACCAATAAATCACCAAAAACTAATATGTAGTGGAAAATAAATAACTCGGTGATTTGTTGATGAATGTGGAAAATCTCTCATAAGGCAAAAAACCCCACAGGGTGAATTTAAGGTCACCACTCCTAAAAATCCACTAATCAGTAATCAAGCGGTTACAAGTATAAGGAATCTTACCACTACCCTAACCTATCCCAAAATACCAACCTATAGTTGAACCTTCGCTTCAATATCCAATTAAACTTGATCTTGTGGCAGACTTCTTTGCTTTGCACAAATCTCCAATTTGTGAGTAGGTCCTTTGCACAGATCCTAGTACGTGACTAACTTTAGCAACTTGATTGATTATTGTTGGCTGCAAAGTTAATCACTTCATAAATGATGAAGATCAAGAAGCACTTGGCTACAAAATCCTAAGGTGCATAAACGTAGTAGCTTCACACAGATTATATGAGTTCTAGGTCTCTATTTTCATACTAGATTAATTTTAAAATAAGCCTTATATATATCTAGGGTTGTAGAGAGAGAAACCCGAATCATTCAAGTCACCATGGGCCAAAATTCAGATTTGAGAATTTTGAATTCATAGTTCTCAACAGATCGAGCTTTTGTTGAGATTCTCCATTAATCCTCGATAGTAGATAGTGTAGAGCTTGTGTTAGGACTCAACAAAACAGCTTTTCTTCACTTGTTTTTGAGATCAAACTTCATGTCTTTAATGATACCACTTGATACTTTTGAACAACATACTTCTTGATACATTAAACCCAACTTAGATCTACCAAATTACAAGTAAAGTGCATTTTATCAAAAGGATTAGCCAATTACATAGAAAATATGACCTTCACAATCTACCCCTTTGGCGATTCGTGACAAAAACACAAGCACAATTATGAGAGAAGTATGAAACAAAAAAATCTCCCTAATCATTACACAAAAAATTACATAAGTCTAACTAATAAAATGAACTCTTGGCAAACTTTGCGAGAAGAGAGATCATAGTATGAAAGACTTGCAACCTATTTTAACTGAAACACTAAACAAGATCCATCAAGGCATCGAGTGTGAAATATAGACAAGTTATATAAACTAAGAAATATGTGTATAAAGAGAGAAAATAAATAACACATGTGAGATAAAGGTGAAAGACATACATCATCATCATATATAGGAAGAAGTACAATGTATGTAATAAGGTCACAAGACCAAGGTACATGTCAATGCCTGGCCTCGATCTTTGGTGGCAGAAAAAAAAACTGCCGTCGTGCGCCTTCATTCGACCACCCACCATGGTGACAGCTCGCACGCGTGTAGGGCCTGTTAGAGGCCCCTCTCGATGTGAATGTGTATGGTTTGCACAGAGCTTCAGGTGCTCTCTCTCTTGGTGGAGGAAGATAGGTCTACCTTTGGTTTTATAGTGAGAATCTGGGCCAAAGTTTAGGTGATTACCAAAGGTAAAGTAGAGTCGCCACCAATCATTGCGTTTTTCTAAGGTGTGATTGGTCACCTGCTCTTAGTTGATTTTATTACCAATCCTAGGTTAAGAAAAATGTCATTTTTCCTAATCTAATGTGGATGGCAAAAAATCCTGATTCTTAGGACTGGAAGTTTGATTATGAGTATGGAAGATGTTAGGCACCCCACAACGCCTGTCCAAGGACAGTCCTTTGTTTTGATAAAACCTTAATTTTTTGAGATTGGCAGTAAAAACTTGATCTTGGCATTGGCTTTCGAGGCTTTGCATTCATGAGGGCTTTGAGATTTTTGCTTTTGAAAGGGTATAGTCCCAATCTATGCTTTTCTAAGGCATTCGAGCATAGTGCAAGATTTCCACTACAAAAATCCAATGAGAGGTCACCTTACTTTTGCAGTGAAAATTAGGCATTGCTAGCCTTAGGTGACACGGATCGTGACAATCACACCGTAAAGGGGCAAGTAGGTATATACATGCATCATGCACAATGCTAGCACACAGAGCAGGAAAGTAAATGCCTATATCTCTAGAGTATGGCCCAAAATATAAGTGCAGGAAAATAAATAAGGGTCGCCATACTCTAGAGATGAGTACAAATGGTACAAAGCATGATATACCTTATACAAACCGTCTAAGGGAGAAAGTGAGAAGGAAGGAAAGGGGTTTAAAAGAGTACATAACCAAAGGGAAAGGCTAAACTCTTAAACCTACTGAACACAGTCGCTTGGCTTATCTACATGCTCGTGTTCTTGCCTCCATGCGTCCTCGCTCCGTATGTGTACATGCAAAGGTAAAGACAAGAAAACCAGCAGACAATCAATGGAAGGAAAAAGTGTAGATAAAAGCACAAGGTCGCAAAGCAAACAAGCAAGATAGATATGGCAAGCACAGCATGTGACAAATGCAAGAAAGCTAACCAACAAGCAAAGAGGGCAAACAAGCAAGGAAAAAACACAAAAAAGGGTGTTCGCGAGGGAAATGTAGGTTTGGATAAAATGTCCATGATTTCATTGTGTTGAAGCATGGATGACACACTAGCAAGCAAGACTCATGCATAAACATGTAAGCAAGCGTGTAAAGATGCATAGAAAGCCAACGGGTGGCACAAACAAGCATGGTAAGCATACCATCACACAGAGTGGAAAAGGGAGAGGTATGCACAAAGCAACCGGCATCACGGAGATGCTCCCAAGTGGTTACATCCAAAAAAGGCCTCATGGGCATCAAATGTAACCACACAACCACAACCCGCTAAGGACGTCAAGCATAGCAAAGCCTAGAACTAGAGTGGCTAGCATAGAAGATAAAGCATAGAAGCAAGCAAGCATAGACATGCAAATGGGTGATCTAAACCCTTTGATATGGGCCAAGGTATATGGACGATGACAAAGACCATAGGGTCTAGATTAGGTCCTAACCACATGGCCAAAACACAAGAAAGAAAGGTAAAGCGACAAAAGGGCTACAATAGTACATGGCAAGACAAACATAGCCTAGGTCTAAGCACACAAACATGGCATGGAGCACACAAGCACATGGAAGACGGCATAATGCAAGCAAAGCAAAGATCTAAAAACATGAGCATGTAAGAACATAGATCTGAGCATGCAAGCATGTAAAAATGTAGACCTAAGCATAGGCATGGCAACACGTATGTGAACATGTGAAAGCTAGCATATAAACATGGAAGAAAATGAATCCAAGCATATAATCATGTACAGATGTGGACCTAAGCATAAAACACGGCAAAAAGCATACAAACACAGATCCGAGCAAAGCATAACCATAGACATGATATCAAGCATGTAAGCACATAACCCTCACATCAAAACAAAGCAAAAAGAGGAAAAAAAAAAACAAAGGAAACATGGCATAAAACCCTAAGTATGTAGATCTAAACATATAAGCATGTAAGGACATAAATCTAAGCTAAGAACATGCTAGAAACAAGGAAAGCAAGAAACATGTCAAAGAAAGCAACAAAGCATATTATCATGGTAAAAATAGTAAGAACATGCAAGGAAAAAGATTTAGAAGGTTAGAAGTTTGGATGATAGCTGAAAAGCTACATCCACACCCCTAAACCCCAAATCCAAAATGTAGAACCAAGGAAAGGAAGACTGAGTGCAAAAGCAATACCTTGTGTTCTTGGTGAAAATGGAAGAATCAGGAGACTTTGATGTGTTCTTGGTGAAAATGGAAGAATCAAAAGTTATGGCTTTCGGAAGTTTGCGGTGCATTGATCGGTGCATCATTCCAATTTTGGTGATATCTCGGCCATTCTAACTCCGATTTTGACCCATGAATAGTTATTGGAATGAAAATTGGATAATCTTTGTAGTGGCATTGGTTTCAACCCGTTCTAGCAGCCAAATCAAAATTAGGGTTTTTAGATCTACCTAGGATCAATTTTAGGTCAAACTTGGTCAAACTCAATCAAAATTGCTAAAAATCTCCAAGAAGCTTGATTTTAAAGTAAAAATGTGAAAACTATCATTTTGTGAGAGTTCGGACCATGTTTGAGCTTCGGTTAAACCTAGGGCACACTAGGGGCATTTTGGTAATTTTAGCAGAAAAAGTCACTTCGGGTACTCCAATGCCTGAACGTGTTGCGCCACGTCGTTCTAGATGTTCTCATGACCCTGTAGAGAGAAAATAATATTTTTAGATTTTCAGGAGGTCCGGCATGCAAATCAAGGGCAGACAAAATACAGTATCAACAATTACCCTTTCTTTATCTAATATCTCAAGTGCAATTAGAGGTGTTGGATAAATAACATGATTTCAAATTTTGTCACCCCTAAATTGTGTGCAGAGGCTGTTCATGGATCTAGACCAGTTTTTTACCTAGTGTGGCCGAGCTGCTATTGTTGCTTCCGAAACACTTTCTGGACTTGTGGTCAGTGTCTTTTTTTCTTCTTCTCTTATTATTTTTTCTGCAAAATGTTAGTAGCAATACTACTAGGGATGCATGCTACTGTTTGTTTTATTTTTTGGAATTTTCATAATCATATATATTTTTGCTATGATTTATGCTATACTATCTTAGGAAAATGCATATATATTTTTTGCCTTTTGGTTTTGATATATGAATGTGTGAATATGTGAGAATTTAAATACTTAAAGTAAAATGTGGGATATGGGTAAGGGGACTATCCTGGTAGCCAAGAATAACGGAAATGTGATCCAGAAGTTCTTGAATGATCGTGGGCCCGGGGATGCATGTCACTAGTTCACCCATCATAGATTAGGAGTTCGGAAAATTTCTTAAATGAATGTGAGCCCGAGGACACTTGTCGTTGGTTCACCCACTATAGGATATGAGCCTAGAGACGCTTGCCTTTAGTTCACTCGCTATGAAATGTGAGTCCAGAGACGCTTGCCGCTGGTTCACTCACTGTAGGATACGAGCCTAGAGACACTTGGCACTAGTTCACCCACCATGAAATGTGAGTCCAAAGATGCTTGTCGCTGGTTCACCCCTTATAGATACGAGCCTAGAGAAGCTTGCTACTAGTTCACCCGCCATGAAATGTGAGTCCAGGGACACTTGCCACTAGTTCACCCACTATAAAAATAAGAGTCTAGAGATGCTTGCCACTATTTCACCTACCATGAAATATGAGCCTGAGGATGCTTGTTGTCGGTTCACCCACTGTAGAGTACGAGCCTAGAGACACTTGCCGCTAATTCACCTGCCATGAAATGTGAGCCCGAGGATGCTTGTCGTTGGTTCACCCACTGTAGAACACAAGCCTAGAGATGCTTGCCGCTAGTTCACCTGCCATGAAATGTAAGCTTGAGGACGCTTGTTATTGGTTCACCCACTGTAGAGCACGAGCCTAGAGACACTTGCTGCTAGTTCACCCACTATGAAATGTAAGCTTAAGGATGCTTGTCGTCGGTTCACCCACCACAGGATATGAGCCTAGAGACATTTGCCACTAGTTCACCTACCATGGAAAATGAGTAATAATCTGCCTTTTGTGAGATCATATGTTTGAAATAGACCTGCATAACATATTTAGGAAAAAGTGATAGTTTATCTGCATTGCCATTTAACTTATGGGCTTACCACGTATATCTAAATTTCTTGTTGTTTTGTAGATCATGTCTGGGAGGGCTAGTTCCAGGGGAGATCAGGGGAAGGCCCCCATGTATGCTTTGTCCTAGGGGGACACTTCTTCTGATGATGAGACTGTTAACTGCTTTAGGGATGATAATTCTCAGTAGGGTTTAGCTTTCTATTGTAGCATGATGTAACCTCTGCATGGGCATGTATGTATTCCTCATGTATCTTGTAGACATTGCCCCATGGTGGGCCAGTTAGGTATGCATATTGTGGACTGCCTCTTGACAAGTCTGGACATGTGTGTAACTTCAGGGACACACCTTTAGAAGGGTGGCTGATGTATGTGTAAAACAATGCATTTGATTAGGACTTATATGCATAACTCTAGGGACGCGCCTTTAGAAGGGCGGCTAATGTGCACAAAAGACAATACCTCTAATTAAGACTTACATGTATAGCTTTAGAAACTGCCTTTGAAAGGGCTGCTGACATATGCCAAACACAATGCCTCTGATCAGGACTTACATGTATAGCTCTGGAAACTACCTTTGAGAGGGCTACTAATGTATGTAGGACACAATGCCTCTAAGTAGGACTTACATGTACAATTCTGGGTGTCACCTTTCAAAGGGTTATTGATGTATGCTAGAAACAATGCCTCTATATAGGACTTACATGTACAATTCTAGATGTCGCCTATAAAAGGGCTATGTGTAAGAACAATGCCTCTGGGTAGGACTTACATGTGTGATTCTGCAAACTATCTTTGAAAGGGCTGCTAACGTGTATAAAAGGTAATGCCTCTGATTAAGACTTATATGTATCATTCCATGTACGAGCCTTTAAAAGGGTGCCTGATGCATGTGTAAAACATTACCTCTAATTAGGACTTACATGTATCATTCCAGGTACGCACCTTTAGAAGGGCAGCTGATGTATGTGTAAAACAATGCCTTTAATTAGGACTTATATGTATGATCTTGACAAAATGCCTTTGAAAGGATTGCTGATGTGTATAAAAGGCAATGCCTCTAATTAGGACTTTCTTGTATAACTCTATGAACTGCCTTTGAAAGGGCTATTGATGTGTATGCACCATAGCATTTTACCATGGACAGTGGTTTTGAACTGGCTTGTATTACACCCACTTGTTTTGCATCACTATTTCATAGGCTTATCAGTGGGTCCTAGACAATGATTGTCCCACTGGGAGAGAAAGAAAGGAGAGATCATGTGAAATAAACTACCCCAGTTTAGGGTTTCATGCAATTCTCAACATGAAAGGTGTATCCTCAGTGGGACGAACATGTTTTTGTATATTGGACACAGAGGGAGTGAACCATGCAAAATAAACTACCACAGTTTAGGGTTTTGTGGGATTTTGAGCCCGTAGAATGGCTGCAGGTGGCCTCGGCTTCACAGGTCATGCCATAATGCTGATGACAAGTGCAGACACTCCAAATGAGGTAACTTTAGACATGCCACGAGGCGGTATACACTGATTGCTCCTGTTATTACCTAAGAGGGCTAGAAATCCAAGGATGAGATTCTTAAGGTACCACTATGGGAAATGACTCCCTACACCTTCCAAATAAGCTAGAAAAGTCGCCAAATGGCTAAGATTGGGCTCTAGCATTTTTTTCATTGCAAACTATAATTATCGAGGCTAAGCCAACCCTTGAACTAGGCAAACTGAGCTTTGAAAATGAGGTTCAAGACATCTGAAGGTGCTAAACGAGGAGCACAAATATAAACTACCCCAGTGTAGGATTTATGTAGCCTCAAACATGTGAACACAAGTTTCTGATAATCCGATTCATTGCCATTATGCTGATGACGAGTGTGGACACTCCAAATGTGGTAACTTTAGACATGCCACGAGGCAGTATGCACTGATTGCCTGTTATTACCCAATTGGGCTAGAAATCCAAGGACGGAATTCTTGAGGCACCACTATGGGAAATGACTCCCTTCGCCTTTCAAATAAGCTAGAAAATTCATTAGACGGCTGAGATCGGGCTCTAGCATTTTTTTCATTGTAAACTCTAATTATCAGGGCTAAACCAACCCTTGAACCGGGAGAACCGGGCTTTGAAAATGAGGTTCAAGACATTTGAAGGTGCTAAACGAGGAGCACAAATATAAACTACCCCAGTGTAGGATTTATGTGGCCTCGGATGCGTGAACATGAGTTTCCAATAATTTGATTCACTATTGGGCCGACCGCACATTATGACGAGCACTAAAATGAGGGAATCTTCGCTTCAAGGTGGTCCAAAACATGTCAAATAGGGGGGGAGGGTGTCAGCACATGTCTGGGATTGTGCCTGGGGGGCAAAAAAGCCTTGGCACATTTCTCGAGGTTTGGCGACCCTTGTAGGCTTTGCTAGAGATTGAAAGGCAAAGCTCTACTTCTGATCCCACGATGGAGAGAGAGTTGGTCCATCTTTGGCACTCATATGACAAAGTTAGAGAGGTAGCCAAAGATCTAGGCTTCAATGCAGCCGGGCTGCTTTGCACTCATGCTTAGGAAGACCCGATTCTTCACACTAGTTTTAGGAGGTTGTGTTAGGTTGTGTCCGATCGTTTGGACCATGTTTGATCTACTGATTTCTTTTTCTATTTACTTTGTTTCTGCACATGAGCTAGGTAGTTAGTATTCCAGCATGTATGGAAAGGTCCTTCGTAAATTGCTAGGTAATCGCGTAAGGCCTTCCACTTTTTGTTTTGAGTTCTTAAAGCATAGCCTAGTCTGTTAGGCATGCTTAGAAATTGAGAGATTATGCAGAGAGATGTTCATGATGATATCCAAAAAAGATATATATGAGATGAGATGTTTTGTCTTGAGGTGAGATATATATGCATACAAATGCTTTGAAAATGCAAGATTATACAAATAAATGATAAATGTAAAATTCATGCATATCAATATCTTATTTTACCAAGGATACATCCTGTTCTGAATGGATCTTTTCCTTTTCCCATTGAGGTGCATTTCCCATTGGCATAAACCAGACCATCTTAAGCAAATTAGCATTTTGTGGCAGTATTGTAGATAGAGCGCAATCTCGGAGGCATCTTCATATCTCAACTTGGATGTTGGATCCTTTTAATTTTCTAATCTTAAGTAGAAATTCAAGAAGGCATAACTGACTGATATTTCTCTTAAGATGTGACCGAACCAAGATGGCTGCCTACGTACCTCCATAAGGGAGGATCAGGTCATCACATAGTTAGCTGACTTTTTAATTGCCTTAAATTTTACCTATACTGCCCTTTCGGGTTTTTAGTCTAGTAGGCTCTCTCACACTCTTTATTTTGGTTCTCCTTTTGTGTAGATTGCCCTTTTGGGTTTTCAATCTACCTTTTGCATTTTCTCTTGCACTATTTCTTTTAGCTCTCCTTTTGTGTAGACTGCCCTTTTAGGTTTTTGATCTACCTTTTTGCATATATATATATATATATTTTGCACTGCAAGGCTCCTTCATGCAAAGTACCATATGACGGCATCAGAATTGGTGGGCATATTGGAGTCATGCCCATCCATGTCAGTTAGAAACAAGGCTCCTCCAGAAAAGGCCTTCTTGACCATATATGGCCCTTTATAAGTCCGGGCAAACTTTCCTCTGTGATTAGGCATGGCCTAGTTGCACTTCTTCAAGACTAGATTACCTTCTTCAAAGACTCTGGGTCTAACTTTCTTGTTGAATGCTCGCTCGGCCCGGCATTGGTACAACTGTCCATGGCACATTGCAGTCATGCGCTTCTCATTTATCATGTTCAGTTGTTCATATCGGGCATGGGCCCATTTAGCTTTTGACAGCGCTGTTTGAGACAAAATCCTAAGAGATGGGATCCCTACTTCGGTGGGGAGGACTTCCTCTATGCCATACACTAGTGAATATGGGGTCGCACCCATGGACATACAAACAGAAGTGCGATATGTGCATAAAGCAAACGGCAAGTACTCGTGCCAATCCTTGTATGTGTCTGTCATCTTCGCCAAAATTTTCTTTATGTTTTTGTTAGCGGCTTCCACTACACCATTCATCTGAGGGCGTTAGGGAACCAAATTCCTGTGTTTGATCTTGAACTGTTGGCAGAGTTATTGGATTATCTTCCGGTTTAGGTTTGTCTGATTATTTGTAATGAACTCCCCTGACACGCCGTAGTGGCAAATGGTGTTGTGTTTCAGGAACCAGGCTACTATGGCTTGAGTGGTGCTCTTGTATGAAGTGACTTCCACCCAATTTGTAAAATAATTGATGGCCACCAAGATGTACTTATGGCCGTTTAAAGCTTTCAGAATCACGAGTCCGATGACATCCATACCCCAAGTTGAGAAGGGCCCTAGTGCTGCTAAAGAGTGTAATGGCTGCGAAGTAGCATTCTTCCTGTCTTGATAGGCTTGGCAACAATGGCATGTCCTCACGTGCTTAATGCAATCATTTTCCATGGTGAGCCAGTAGTAGCCAGCTTTCATAATCTTGCAGGCCAACAGGGGTCCATTAGCATGGGCTCCAAGTAAACCCTCATGCTTCTCTTCCATCAAGTGATTAGCCTTAAAGGCACCTACGGATCGGAGCAAGGTAGAATCGTGATTCCTTTTGTAGAGGACTTCTTCACTCAGGAAAAATTGGCAAGCCATGCACTGAATAAACTTCTTTTCACTGTCTGTTGCACCAGGTGGATATTCACTATCCTTAATATAAGCCTTGATATCATGATACCATGGTTTTCCATCGACTTCTACTTCGACACTCTTGCATTCTTTGATGCTCATGTAATAGGCTAGGATGCCATGGACTTCTATTTGCAATTGCCATATATCTTCTTCTTTTGATAACTTGGCCATGCTAGCTAGTGTAACCAAGGCATCTGCAAACTGGTTGAGAGCTCAGGGCAAATAGGCTAATGTGATGTTTCAGAACTTCGAGATGAAGTGGCTGATGCATTTTTGATATGGAATCAACTTGGTGTCTCCAGATTGCCATTTTCCTTCAATTTGGGAGATGATTAACAGGGAATCTCCAAATACGCACAAGTCATAGGTGCCAAACTCTAGGGCCACTTGTAGGCCCACTTTGCATGCTTCATATTCTGTGACATTGTTGGTGCAACTGAAATTCAGCTTAACTGAAACAGGGATTTGCTAGCCCTTGAGGGAAACTAAGACTGCTCCCACTCCATTTTTGGTAGAAGTGGCGGCTCTATCAAAATAAAGCTTCCAACGCCACAGTTCTACACTACCTAGTTCTGGCTATAGTGCCATGACATCCTCGTCAAGGAAGAGGGATTCTGAAAGTTTTGGATAATTCAACAGCTAGTCCGCTAGGTAATCGGCTATGTCCTGGCCCTTGATGGCCTTTCTTGTTACAAACACAATGTTGAACTCTAAGAGCAACATTTGCCAACAGGAGATCTTCCCCGTGAGAGATGGCTTTTCAAAGATGTACTTAATGGGATCCATGAGGGAAATGAGTTGTGTGGTGAAATAGAGCATATACTGCCGTAACTTAAGTGATGACTATGCTAGGGCACAACACGTCTTCTCAATGGTGATGTAGTTAATCTCACAACTGGTGAACTTCTTGCTTAAGTAGTAAATTACCCTTTCTTTCTGGTTGGGCTCAGCTACTGGGCCTAACATGCAACCTATGAAGGTTTCTTGTACCACTAGGTAGAGGATCAATGGATATCCTAGCATTGAAGGAAACAGAATAGGAGGGTTCAACAAATATCGTTCGATCTTGTCAAAGGTCGCTTGGCACTCGTCTGTCCATTCTATCTTGGCATCTTTCTTCAAGAGCTTGAACAATGTATCGCATATGGTGGTCAACTGCACTATGAAGTGAGCTATATAATTGACTTTGCCTAAGAAGCTGCGAATTTGTTTCTTGGTTTGCGGTGTTTGCATATCCTGGATGGCTTGGACTTTTTCTGGGTCCACTTCAATTCCTTTTTGGCTGACTATGAAGTTGAGTAATTTCCCTAAACTAGCTCTAAAGACACACTTATTAGGGTTTAGCCTCAACTTGTACTTGATAAGGCACTTAAATAGCTTTCTGAAATCCACTAAATGATCCCTGGCAGTGCAGGATTTGTCAATCATGTCGTCTACATAGACTTCAATTTCTTTGTGCATCATATCATAGAATAAGGTCACCATGGCTCGCTGATAAGTAGCACCAGCGTTCTTTAAGCCGAATGGCATGACATCATATGCATAAGTTCCCCAATGAGTGGTGAATGCTGTCTTGGCTTTGTCCTCCTCGGCCATCTTAATTTGGTTGTAACTTGAGAATCTGTCCATGAAGGAGAAGAACCTATTGGTAGCGGTATTATCAACCAAGGCATCGATGTATGGAAACGAAAAATTATCCTTGGGGTTGGCCCGATTCAAATCCCTGTAATTAATGCACATACGCAGTTTCCCATCTTTCCTAGGCACGGGAACGATGTTGGTAAGGAAACTGGCTTTCAATTGCTTTTTTACCTCTTCTTTGATCTTCAAAATGATCTCAGATTTCATTCTTTGAAGGGCTTGTCGTACTAGAGGGAATTTAGGTTTTAATGGAATTCTGTGCACGACAATCTCAGTATCTAACCCAGGCATATCTTGGTAGGACCAAGCAATGATCTCTCTAAATTCCTTGAGTAGTGCTATGAGCTCAGGCTTCATGTCTTTAGGAAATTCTACTCCAATCTTGACGAGTTTTTCATTTTCACCTTCGTCGGCAAGGTTAACCATTTTTGTCTTTTCTATGTTGGGCTTGGACCCTTCACTCTCTCTGTTTAGAGCTTCCAAAATATCACGAGGCAGACTCAAAATTTCCTCTAATCATTTAATGTCATGTTCCAACTCTATTGTTTCATTCATGTCATCAATATCCTCGCTATAGCAATAGGACGATGTACCCACTTTGGAATTAGAATAGATCCTATTGAACGGAACATAATCAAGGAAACATAAGACAATTTGCACACATATATTCATACGAAAGTAGATAAAGAGATAAATGAAAGGATTTCCTGAATAATACGCTAGATAATTTCATTAGTGGATTATGGATAAGGGGATAACAAAGTTCATGTCAAATAATGATAAGAGGGAAACATGTATTTTGGAAAATGAATTGGAAAATGCAAACAAGGAATGTGGGAAATAGGAAATAAACATGCAAAAAAAACTAGATATGTTATTCCAACTCTTTTAGGTAATTGGAGGACCTAACTACATGATAATGGAATACTCCATACTCAGCCGATGCAACCACAAAGCAGTGCTCAGCGATCCAATGGCCTACAATCTTGCTTGGCACATAAGGCTTGATAGTAGCAGTCAGATCATCCCTTAGGGATATGATGGCATTCACTAAAAATTCCTTTGGACAAAGACGAATGAGACAAGCCAGATCTGATTCTTCCTCAGATGATTCTTGTGCTACTTATGAACTGATGACCTCGATCGGAGCCAATTAAATGACCCTAATGTGGGGAATAGACATCCCTTGGCCAATGCACTTCCTCTTTTTTCCTTTAGAAGCTTGGAAGAGTTCTTCATTGGAAGGGTCCTAGCCTAGACTAAAACCTCCTTTGTTGTCCAGGAGCTCGATCAAAGAAGTTTTCCCATGTCCTATGGCACTGAGGCCTTGGCCTATCTAATAGTCAAATTTGAGCATTTCTTTGGTAGCCATTAAATTAGGGTAGGGCCATGCTGACTCAAATTTTGGAGCTCTGGAAATCATGGAGACTAGCTCAAAACTGTGAAGAGTGGCCTCCGAAAAGGCATTAGCACCTACGTAGGGGATAAAAGTCTCTTTGAAGAAAGTCAGGGGTTCCTCAGCCATAATAGTGACCATCTGATCTTCGGATGGGAACTTGAGTCTTGGATGAAGAGTAGAAGTAGCTACACCCGTGGTGTGGGGCATATTATAAAGGGAGTCCACCTTAATGACCTGAAAATTGACCGTGAAGAACGTAGGGCCAACTATAATGGCTAGCTCAATCTTGCCTTGCACCTCCCTGAGAGTGCCATCAAAAGCTCTAATGATCATGGTGGTAGGAACAAGAGAGGTATCCACAATCAAATGCTCTAAAGTGGACATCGGGTAAACATTCAAGGCCAACGCATTGTCAATTAGTACTCTAGCAATGATCATATCCTCACACTTTACTATAATGTGCTTGGGCAAATTGGGGTCTCTACCTTCTAGTGGTAGTTCATCATTCGTAAAGGAAATCTAGTTGGTGGCCAATACTATCATCAAAGGCGGATTCTGTAGCATTTGTAGGAACACGTGTCTCCTTCTAGACTTTAAAGAGAGCATTACGGTGGACCTTAAAGGATAGCAATAACGCCAAGATGGAGATTTGAGCTGGCGACTTGTTCAGCTACTGAATCACATTGTACTCTGAGTTTTTGATAACTTTCAAGAACTCCTTTGCTTCTCCGATTGTGACTTTGTTCCTAACGGGTTCAGCAGTACCCTTGCCAATCTCTTTCCTCCTTTTTTCAATCTCTTCGGAGGTATAGCAACGACCACTCCTAGTAAGCCTAAATAGACCTGAAGAGATATTGGAGCAGACCTCCTCTATTCTGGTTCGAGTGGAGATCAAGGACACATCGTATTTCCAGGGAACATGGTGACTATCTTCATAAGGGAATGGCTTCAACATAGAAATGATAACACCCTCTTGAGTCTGAAAATTGGGCGCTATAAAGAACGTTTTTGGATTAATGACCATCGAACTTGGTAGCATGGCCTCAAGGGCCTTTGTGCTGGATACCCTGTAGATTCCTGAGGGAGGCCTTGGCAAAATAAAAGGATCAAAACCTCGGATAGCGGGAACGATAGCGGTTCCCGCTTGAACTGATGATGAAGTTGGCCCTATAATCACAGGCAAGGCAAGAACTAGAGGAGTGAATCCCTTTATGGTAGGTGGGGTTTGCTTTTTCTCTGAATCTAATAACCCTAAATCCATAGGTAATTCTACGATCTCTTCTATGACTACTGAAGAGGAAGGTGCCAGAGCAACTTGGCCAAGGCGTTTCAGTAAATACTCATCCTAATCCTTCCTTGACCTAACTGATATAGCATTGCAGCTGACTTCTGACTGGGTAGTTAGAGGATATAAGCTAGCTGCCATACAATCATCTTTTTGCACTGTTTCTCTTTCAATCCAAATGATACCACGCTCGGCTAAACTCTGTACTTGTGCTCAGAGCATTTTACAGTTAAATAGGGCTTGGTGATCTTCACTGTCATAGAATGAGCAAATTCCCCAATCAAATCCTGGGGTTACCATGCCTTTAAGATCAAGGTGGCTCTCTTGGACCAAGGCTTGGAGCATAGCCTTTCAAGGGAATAATGGTGAGAAGAAATCTGAAATCCTTTCTTCCACTATGATGATGGCATTCACATTCCCTTCCTGATGGGGACATAAAGGGTTTATGATGATGTTTGGAGCAGATGCATTATTGAACTATATTAGCTTATTGTCTATAAGATGTTGGACATGGTCTTTCAAGTGGAAACATTCTACAAGGGTATGCCCTTTGGCCCCAAAATGGTGTTCGCACTTCTTGGATGGGTCAAAGTTAGGCGATGAAGGGCATTCCTTGGGTCTTGAAAACATTGGTGTCACTAGCTTCCTTTCCAGTAGGTAAGCATAGAGATTTGCCATAGGCATGGGTAACAGAGTGTACTTCCAATTTTCCCTCCTAAAGGGATGAGGTGGTTCTAGTCTCCCTCTCTGATTAAAGGCTCTATTAGATGCGTAAGCAGACTGATTCTGTTGCTGATAAGGCCTAGCAACTTGGGAAGCATAGGTAAAAGTAACACCCCTATGCCTTTCTAATGCATTATCAACCATATGAACATCTGCTTCGTTGGTCTTGTGACCAGTCATTCTCTTGACTTGTTGTTCAACCATGGAACTCAAAGACTCAGCATCCATAATCTTTTTTCTCCTAATACCCTCATCAATGCACTCCCCAATAGGGATGAGGCTAGCGAAACGAGTGACTTAGGTGCTAATCATCTTCTTATAGTAAGGAGGCTTAAGGTTATCAATGAACCACTTATCATCTCATTCTCCATCATATAGAGTAGAAGCAAGCAAGCAAAGACATTCAAATAAGGATGATCCAAACCTTTTGATGTGGGCCAAGGTGTATGGACAGTGAAAAAGACCATAGGGTATAGATCGAGTCCAAACCAATAGGCCAAAACACAAGAAAGAAAGACAAAGCGACAAAAGGGCTACAATAGCACATAGCATTACAAACATAGCCTAGATCTAGGTGCACAAACATGGAATGGAGCGCACAAGCACATGGAAGACAACATAGAGTGTGTAGAGAACATAGATCCAAGCACACAAGCATGTAGAAACATAGATCTCGACATCCAGGCATAGAAACATGCATATAATCGTGTAAAAGCTTAACACATAATCATGGAAGAACATGGATCCAAACATATAAGCATGTGAAGATAAGGATCTAACCATATAGCATGGAACTAAACACATAAAACACATAGATCCAAGCAAGGCAAAGCCAAAAACATCATAAGCATGTGAGCATGTAACCATAATGTTGACCCAGAATAAAAAGTGGCACAAAACATAGGAAAACATGGAATAAAGCCTAAAACATGTAGATATAAGCATGAAACATGGCAAAAGGCATAAAAGTAAAGAGATTTAAGCTAAGAACACAAATAAAGCAAGAAACATGCTAAAGAAAGCGATAAATCATGTTATTCAAGCAAAAATAGCAAGATAAATGCTAGAAAAAGATTTAGAACGTTAGGGGTGTGGATGGTAGCTAAAAAGCTTCATCCACACCCATAAACCCCAAATCCCAAGTGTAGAACCAAGCAAAAGAAGATTGGGTATAAGAACAATACCTTGTGCTTTTAGTGAAGAGAGAAGAATCAAGAAGCTTTGATGTGTTTTTTTTTTTTTTTTTTAATGTGTTTTTTGTGTATCTTGGTGTTTGGAAGAGAGAAAAATGTGTAGAAAAACTAGGCAGAGAGCAAAACTCAAAAAAATGTGATCCCCCTCGATCTAAAGGGTACTTGGGGCTTTTTATAGCCCCGGCACGAATTTCAAGGCAATGGCCCTTGTTTAGCCGTCAGCCTCAAACCTCCTCTGATCAAGTTAATCTTCAAATTTTTTGGAAAGGTCTTGACTTCCTATTTCTGAAAAAGTATGGATCTTGAAAATCCAACAGTCGGATAAAAAATTATGGTTCTCGAAAGTTAGCAGTGCATCGATCGATGTGTTATCCCGGTTTTCATGACATCTCGACCGTTCTAACTCTGATTTCAACCCATAAGTAGTCGTTGGAATGAGAATTTGATAATCTTCACAATGGCATTGGTTTCAACCTGTTCTGACAGCTAGATCAAAATTAGGATTTTTGGGTCCACCCAAGATCTACTTTGGGTCAAACTTGGTCAAACCTAGTCAAAGTAGCCAAAAATCTTCGAGAAGCTCGGGTTTGATGTAAAACTATGAAAAGTGTTCTTTTGTGAGGGTTTTGACCTTATTTGACCTTCGGTCAAACCTAGGGTTAATTAGGGGCATTGTAGTTATTTTAGCTGAAAGAGGCACTTTAGGTGCTTCGATACTCGAATAGGTTGCGCCATGTCATTCTAGATGTTCTCGCAACCCCATGAAGAGAATAATATTTTGGGATTTTTTAGGGTCAAACTTCCAAATCGAAGGTAGACAAAATATGGTATCAACAAACATAAAGCAAATAAGCATGATAGACATGGCAAGCATAGCATATGGCAGGAGACATGATGAGCCATAAGATAAACAAACAAACAAGAAAGCAAGAAGGCAAATAGGCAAGCAAGCAAACAAGAAAGAAGACAAACAAGCAAAAAGGCAAACAAAAGGTAGTGCCCATAGGGGACAATGTAGGTTAGATCGAATGTCCATAGTTTCATTTTATTGAAGTATGGATGACACACTAGCAAGCAAAACTCATGCATGGACATGTAAGCAAGCTTGTAAAGATGCATAGAAAGCCAACAGGTGGCACAAACAAGCATGGCAAGCATAACATTGCATAGAGCGGAAAGGGAAAGGGTATGCACAAAGCAACCGGCATCACGGAGATGTGTCCCAAGGGGTTACATCCAAACAAGGCCTCGTGGGCATTGGATGTATCCAAACAAGATCAAGCCTAGGGAGGGCACCCAGCATGGCAAAACCTAGAACTAGAGAGGCTATCATAGAGCATAAAGCACAGACGCAAGCAAGCATAGACATGCAAATAAGGGTGATCCAAACCCTTTTATGTGGGCCTTGGTGTATGGACAATGATAAAGACCATAGTGTTTAGATCGGGTTGGAACCAATAGGCCAAAATGCAAGAAAATGGGATAAAAGGAACAAAAGGGCTACAATAGCACATGGCATGACAAACAAGGTCTAGGCCTAAGCACATAAACATGGCATAGAGCATTTAAGCACATAGATCTAACATAGGAGATGGTACAAGGCATATAGCAAGGAAGATCCAAACACCAAAGCACATGGAGGCGTAGTATAAACATATAATCATGTAGATGTACATCTAAGCATATGGAGATGGTCATAAACACATGGAAGAACACAAATCCGAGCACGGATATAGGCATAGAAGCATAGGACATGCATACAAACATGTAGATCTAAGCAAGGCATAACCATAGACATGATATCAAGCATGTGAACATGTAGACTCAAACATCAACATATAAGAAAGAAGGATCTAAACATGGCATAAAGCATAAAGCATGAAGAAAAGACAACTAGCACATAAACAATCATAGAAGCATATGGAAATAAACCAAAAACATGCTAGAAGCAAAATAAAGCAAAGAGCATCCTAGATAAAGCAATAAATCATGTTATTAAGGCAAGAGGAAGCAAGATAATAGCTAGATGAAGCTTTAAAGAAAAAAGGGTACGGATAGTAGCTAAAAAGCTACATCTATACCCCCTTAAACCTCAAATCCAAGGTATGGACCAAGGAGAGGAAGATGGGGGGTATGAACACTACCTCGTATTTTTGGTGAAAAGAAGAATCAAGAGGCTTCGATGTGTTTTTTGTTTTTGGAAGAGAGGAGAAACGCTTAGAAATCATCTAGGAAAAGAGCAAGCGATGTATCTTTTTTTTTTTTTTTTTTTGGTCTGGAGGTGACTGGGGCCTTTTATAGCCTTGGCACGGTTTACAAGGCGATAGCCCTTGTAGGGCCACCACCTTCAAATTGTACTAGATGGGGTGATCTTGACACCCCTGGAAATATCTTGCCTTCCAATTTTTAAAAAGGTATGGAACTCAAAAATCCAACGGTCGGATCAAAAGTTATGGCTCCAGGAAGTTAGTGGTGCATCGATTGGTGCGTTAACTCGGTTTTCATGATATATCAGCTATTCTAACTCTGATTTTGACCCATGAATAGTCGTTGGACTGATAATTTGATAATCTTCACAATGGTGTTGATTTCAACCCATTCTAACAGACGAATCAAAATTAGGGTTTCTAGGGCCCGCCTAGAGTCTACTCCGGGTCAAACTTGGTCAAAGTTGCCAAAAAACTCGGGTTTGATGTAAAACTATGAAATGTGCTATTTTGAGGGGATTTTGACTTTGTTTGATTTTCGGTCAACCTAGGGTCTACTAGGGGCATTTTGATCATTTTAGCTAAAAAGGGCACTTTGGGTGCTCCAGTGTCCAAACAGGTTGTGCCACATCATTCTAGATGTTCTTGTGGCCCCATGGAGAGAAAATAATATTTTTTTTATTTTTTTGGGTCCGGCACGCAAATCGAGGGCAGACAAAATGCGGTTTCAACAAAGGTGTCATAGGAAGGAACATGGCTAACATAAAAGGACTTAGTCCATTGGTTTGTACTCATAGGATTTATTTAAAGGACAATGACAAACCATCTAGGGAGACTAAACAAATTTTGGAAAAGACAGTTAACCCAAATCGTAAAGATTGGCCTTTAAGGTTAAATGAGGCATTTTGGGCATACCGCACTGCCTATAAAAATATTCTTAGTATGTCTCCCTATAGACTTGTTTATGGTAAAGCTTGTCACTTGCATGTGGAATTAGAAAATAAATCATACCGAGCAATAAAGATGTTTAACTTTAATTTAGACAATGCTAGTTCATTGAGAAAATTGCTATTGAATGAGTTGCAAGAAATTCGGCGTGATGCATATGAGAATTCTAGGATTTATAATGAAAGAATGAAGGTTTTTCATGAAAAAAAATTAAGGAAATCTTTTGAACCATCTCAAAAAGTTCTTTTGTATAATTCTAGATTACATTTGTACCCTAGAAAATTAAGATCTAGATGGACTGGACCTTTCATTGTTAAAAATGTTTTCCCCCATGGTGCCATAGAAATTGAAAATCCTAAGAATGGTAACATATTTAAGGGGAATGGACAATGTCTTATGCCATTTGTTGAGAATTTTTTCACAAGAGGATGAATCCATTAATTTGGCGGATCCCATTTATCAAGACTTGCCAAGCAATTAGCATTAGTGTTTGTGTCATATTGTAGATTTTTTTTTTCTTTTTATTATTGTTTTTATTTCTTTTTCTAACCCTTTTGCAAGTGTTAAATTTTTTTTTTTTTTTCATTTATGTTCATCTCTTCAAGGTACTCTTTGTAATCTCTACTCTTTGTAATCTCTTCAAGGTACTTGAGATGATTTGCATTTGGTTTTATTTTATATTAAAAAAAAAATTGGGGTTGTTTTTAGTGATTTTTGTTTTTGTTTTTAATCCAATTTTCAACCAAAAAAAAAATGTTGCTTTAGCAAGAGTTTTAAGTTAAAGTTCTTTATGCTACTTCTATCTAAAGAATTCCATTGTCTTTCATGCTCAACTATTATGCACATGCACTTTAGCCACATGAACATGTTTCTTGATTGAGAGATAGAGATGACTTTGAAAATCTTGAAAATAAAATGTAGAGACTACAACCCAAGTGAGTTCTTGAGCCATTCATTTTTTTGGAGAGTTATTTTCTTTTGATCTTATTTTCATTTGGAAGCACATAAATTTGTTATTGCTGTTGGAAAAACATAGTTTGCATTGCATACAAAATATATGCAGCGAAAAAAATAATAGATCTACTTTATTTGCAATTAATAACATGTACTATGTAAATTTCAAAATTTAAGAACAAGAGAGCCTACCTTGGTGCAATGAAATTCAAAACAAAAGATTAGTAATGTTAGGTTCTAAGACTTTAGGAACTAAATATATTAAAACTTCACTTTGTATATGTTGGCAAACCATGATCAAAACAATGAGTCTAGGTTTAGGTTTGCTCAAAGTTTATTTGTTATAGTTTGAATCGAGTTGAATGTAGAAACTTACTGTGCAAAATTGCAAAGCTCGATCAATTGAAAGTAAGGTTTGACCAATTGAGAATCGCATCTGTAGAATTTGAATTAAGCCCAAACAACAGTTCAAGCCCATTAAGGATTAGGGTTCCAGATCTACTTCTCCTAGTATATAAAGGAAACCCTAAGCGCATTTTTAACAAGCTTTTAGAAAGAGCTTAGAGTGCATCTTGTGCCTCTTTTGTAGATCTAGGGTTTTGTACCCAAAAGCTCTCTAAAGTATTTGATGTGCTATGTGTTGAATCTCTTGTGAGATCTAGAGGTGTTTACCTTCATACACACTTAGAGTTATCAAGATCAAGATTCATGTCAAGAACTTAGTGATCGCTTTAGTTGCTGCATAAAGAACTCAAAGAAGATCCGAAATCTTTGAGTGGAGTTTCAAAGTCACAAGTAGGAGAACTTGTGGTTGCTGTAGATCAAAGAAAGAAGTAGTCCATAGACTCGGAGCTATCATGTGGTCATGGTAGTAAGTTTTCTATTCAAGGTAGCAACAGGATGTTAGTGGTCTAAGTTCTATTCTATAAACTTCAATTCTTTTATAGTGGATCTGTTTTACTTTGAGGATAGCTAGGTTGAATCCTCCTTAGGTTTTTTACCGGTTTTTTTGTCTTGGGTCATCAGATCTTTGTGTTATTTATTTTCCTCTACTTTATTGTTTATTTGTGTTTAACCTAATCTTGAATAACAATCTAGTTTTACAAGGATCTAAAAACATACAAGAAATACTTTGAAACACTTTTAATCTTCACTCCAATTCTTCTTATGCCCAAGAAGTGTGGACTCTCAATCAGTTTACATGTATGTGTTCAAGGGAGAATAATAAAGTAGCTTACACTCACATACACACCATTTCCATGCCTTTTCATGCATTACAATGTTCTGTATGTTTCTCTCCTTATATATATAATTGATTATCTAAGTGGGCTAGCCTTTTGGGCCATTCCAGTTGGGCTTTAGTATGTGGCTTGGAGTGGGACCAAAAGGGACAAATAAGACACTAGTTCCAATGGGTTTTGGACCTTTCTGTCAACTTTTGATAAGCCCAAAATTACCATTAATTATATTTAATACCACTATATAAATACAATTGCACTCTAGGCCTTATTAATAAATTATATCCCAAGACTTTATTATACATTCAACCCCTTCATTAAAATATTCTTAGTAATACAAAGTCATGAATGTTGACTACCACTTTGAAGATTACTACATCTTAATCCTTGAGTACCCGATTTAATCCTTTAAGTTATTCATCATATACTTATGAAATCCAATTTCATAAATATATAATTTAGTAACTTCTTACTAAAGTAGCTAGGCCTAATATTCTGTATAACTAAACTCATTAAACTTATCTCAAGAGAATATTTTATATATCTGTCAAAAGATTATGAATTCTATCTTGAGAATATATGTTACTTTAACATTAAATGTGCCTGTACAACATACTGAGGTTTTGATCGTAACTTTAGATCTCGCTCCTGATATGTCAAAGCAACCTACACTTCATGATCAGGTTCATTATTCTCTCAGAATTAAGAGTTGATGTAAATAGAAGTCATGAGATTTATTATTCATTTAACAGTCATTAGTAGAACAATAAATCTCACAGCGATCCAGTTCAATATGTCTTAACACTTAAAACATATCAACATATCAATTTGAAGTCTCCACTTCCGTGATCAAGACAAATCATCTTCGTTAATATGTTATAGTCTTTGCAGATAAAATGTCCAATTTCATTACCGACTATGAACTAAAATTCAAAGTTTACAAAGAACTTGTGATTTATATCTTCTATGACTAAATCACATAAATCACATACTTGCATCTCATGGACTATGCATCTCATGGGCTATATAATAATCTACAAATATTCATGTTACCATTATTTTAAATAATAATAAAATAACTTTATTAATCACAACATAATATCATACATAATGTCATACATGGCATACAAGAGGATTTTAGAGCACTAATCCTAACAGTTGCTTAGTCTCATTATTCTTTTATTTGGTCGAATGCTAAGAATTCATCAATTTTATGCCACATTTGAATATGTTAAAGTCATGGATTTTGATGAACTATCTCAATCCTTAAGAGATGATTTTAGGTCATCTTTGTTAATTTTGAGCCTTTATTATTTTCTTTCTTGATACATTACTGCTAGTCATCCATTTGAGCCTATTATTGTAGCCATTCTTTCTCAAACCCTTTACTAAAGTGTTCCAAGAATGAATGCAATCAAATTGTCTTATAGCGGTAAATTTGTGGTGAAATAGTTGGAAGAAAAGGAGGACTCACTTTTATATTAAAAAAAAAGGCCATAAATAGAAAAGGAAAAATGTTGGAAAAAAATGGAATGTGAAATAGGAAGAAATAGAGAATGAATTTGTTGATGAAATTTCGAAGAAAAAAGAAAGAAATTGAAAGTGCAATATTCAAGAAATTTAAGAGGATATATCAATTGCCATATACTCAAAAGAAGTTGTCTCTCTAATTATTCTTGTGAACACTTTTTATTTTTCCCTATACCCTTTGTTCTAAATTCCTCCTCTTTACCGTACATTATGTCCCGAAAGTCCTATTTGATCTTAAGGAAGGTATGGTTTGGATCTTGACATGACTAATCAATGTGGGTGGTGTAATATTCTTAGTGTTTGGCATCCTTTCATGAGACTATAAATGTCATTTATTTTGCTTCACCGTTCTTCATCTTATTTATATGTGAGATATTAGTTTTTGTTCTACATTATTCTGCTCACATATATTCGAGAGTGTTACACCCTTTTTAGAGTGATTTTATTTGTTGAGTGTTAACAACTGTGAGATTTGAGTTGAAGCATAACTCTTGATAGAAATTCAAGCCATATTTTATCTTAAGACTAAGGTTGTGTTTGTGTTGGCTAAGCTATTCACACACTGAGTATTGATGGCATGTGGAATATCTTTGGTCATTGTTAGTGTTTTGACCTTTGATTAACTATTTCTACTAAAGTAATAATTTTTTGTTATTTTGTGTCTTTGTCTCGAGTCACTTAAACTGCTAGGGACTAGCAATGAGCTAGTTGGGGAGTGTGATAATAGCTTAATTTTGCATATTTATATCATTATTAGAAAGTGTTATAATACTTATTTTGAGTTAATTCATGCATTTTATAGTTGGTTTTGGAAGAATGCTGAAAAATCAATTTTGAGCATAATCGAATGTTAATGCGTGAATTTGTCTTTTGTAGGATAATGAAATTAAATAAGTGGATTTGTGCAAAGAAGAAAGCTAATGGACTTTACTTTTACAAGGGCCATGATGAAGTCAAAGAATACCAACCCAATTAAATTCAAGTCCAATTGGGGCAAGGAATCAAAGGAACTTTGCACCAAATCCAAGTCCAATTCGGATTTGGATTCCAAACTACACACTAGTTAGTATTTTGAGCATAACTTTTGGCTCGTATCTCCAATTGAAATGATTCAAGTTAGGCTTGAAAGTTAACTTAAAGGGATATAACTTTGTACTTTATCAAAAGTCTGAATTCAGACGTTAAATGGGCCGAAGATGTTGGTTAAATGAAGTCTTTAACTTGAGATTTTCTCCAAACGGGAATTCAACTTGTAATAAGATTCCTTGACCTATTTAAAGGCTCTTTAGAGAAACATTCAGGGGGGGAGCTGTCATAGAACATAATTTAGGTTTTCTTAAAGTTTCTTTACAATTTTTAGAGTTTTATTTATGTTATGGCTTGTTAAAAGCCTTGCTAAGGCAAGGGGTGAAACCCAACGGTTTATTGGTATGGTCTTAACAATTATTTTATGGTTTAAATGCTTATGTTATTATGTTTTTGATTGATTTACTCATCTAAAAAAGTGTTTAGTTTTGTATAATTCTTTGATTTATCATAAACTACAGGCACGTTAAATGCTTAGTATTCTCTATGAACTAATTCACTAAATTTATTTTTCCCAAAATCAATCAATTTCATGAAACTACCTTAGGCAATTAATTCTTGAGTTTTTATTGTTAAACCATCCGACTAAGATCTTCCTTCGTATGAATTTTAGTTAAGTTATAAAATAAATATTGTTAAGACTACCAATAGATGTGTTGTGTGTGGATCCCTAAACCTTAGCTCCTTAATATATTGTTATTTTCTCTCAATTTAAATTAACTTTACTAAACCATCAAAAATCTCTTCAATTAAACTTTATTATTTTAGTTTTATTCTCTTGTGGTTTACTAATCAATTCCCTTTTTCCAGTGGATTTGACCTCGGACTTATCGAGTTATTACTTCATGACAATCCTGCACTTTGGAGCATTATTTAAGTCGCAGTATATATGGTAGTGATAGTGAGTACATATGGTAGTGATAGCAATCCTAACATGTGTGTTATATGACAAAAAACAATAACAACACTCAACCCCAAAAAAAAAAAAAAAAAAAAAAATCAATCCTCAACAAGATTAGTCAAGCTAGCCACGAATGACAAAAAACAATAACAACACTCAACCCCAAAAAAAAAAAAAAAAAAAAAATCAATCCTCAACAAGATTAGTCAAGCTAGCCACGTATATTATTTTCCTCCATTCAATTCCATCCGAAATCATAGTATCCATTACTTCCTTAATTGACATGTTCTTTTTAACTACTTCTACTAATGTTATTTTTGGTCCTCATCTACCGCTTTTTCGTTTCCCCAACTCAAATCCACTCACCATTCCTTACTAGTGCATTAAAAACAAAGCTGTGCACTATATATAAAACTAAAACTATAATCTCTCTTTCTTTTCCCTCAATCCAAAAAAGTGAAGTGTCCTAAATCAAACTCTAGAACATTCACTTGGCTCCTAGTTCCTACTATGAATGACTCATTACTTAGTAAGGCATAGGAAATGAAAATAAAGGCACAATTACATGAAATTTCACATATCAATTTCATCCCAAATTTTAGAAACTAGTCGCTAACCCGTGCAATGTACAGGAAAGTTTTTAGTAACTGTAAGATTTTAGCAAATCAAATGCTTTAAAATTTGAAAATCTTAAAGAACTTACATTAGCACTCATCAATTTGTCTACAAAGCCAATGCTAAATAGATATACAAATTGTATTCTTGTATCCTCTGTCATTTGCAACGTGGCAGGATTCTTTTCATTATGTTTTGCACTCTTCTATCCTTCAAAAGCTTTAAGAAGTGCTATGTGGTCAGTGCATAAGAATGTGTATAAGGTTATACAAAATTTTGTCATTATAATCAACATCCTAAAGCTAATATCCAATCCAAAAATGTGTAACCAATGTTACATATTAGAGTGTTGTAGAGCAAACATTTTCTTATAACCACGACCATATGGCTTAGAGTTCTAACCATTATTCTAAGGATCCCAACAATATCAATAACCCAAAAAGTATTGTTGTGACACATTTACTTTAGGACAAATAAATTCAAGCAACCAAAATCAAGAAAATCTATCTTAAAATTATAATTTCAAACACAATCACACAAACCCACTATGAAATTCTACTTAAATTATCTATCACTTTCATTGACCTATTTGATTAATAGGCAAACAAACAGTATTTAGTGTAAGTAAGGCCAATAAAAATCACAAAAAAAAAAGAAAAACATCTTGCTGGAAACATTATAGATACCAATAAATTAGATAGAAATATAAAATTAAACAAACTCATATACAAACACGTATCTATGAAAAACTAAAAGTTATATAACAAATTTTCTTCTATATTCATTTAATATAGAAAAATGATAACAAATTTTTATTCTAACATTCATAAATTGCACTTTGTGAGAGACCACAAGGGTGCTCTCAAAAAAGAGATTCGGGTGCTTAGGTCACCTCTCTTTTGGGTAATTGTGTGGAGTTGCCACTTATTTTTTATACCAAAAAGAAAAAAAAAATACAATTACATGTCCAAAAATTCCTCGAATATTATTAATTGATTATGGAAATACAATTACATCACAGTATAATAACTTTACAAGGCTTTCGTCCTAATACAATGTACAAATTACAAAACTTTGGTCCTAGTTACAATCTACCAAAAACAAAAGATAAAACACTAGTCTACTTATCCAAAAGAACTAAGTTCGGGGGCTAGGTTACGAAATGGAAAGGTGTTAGATACCCATTCTGCCTAGACAAAGTCTGGTCTTCTAGGCTCTAATAACCATTATATACCCTTTTATATGACATTGAATGATATGTTGGAATACATGTAACAAACACTTTACATGTAAAAATTAGTTTAAACAAATTCGTATTATGAATATGCCCACTTCTTGATGAAAAATCATATATGTTTTGTGAGGTTGAGAAAAATGAAATCCGATAAACAAAAAATCAAATCTACTTTGTAAATGATCAAAAATGGGATTTGGTTAATAAAAATTAGATATGTTTTGTAAAGTTAAGAAAAATGAAATTTAATGAACAAAAAATTAGATTTGTTTTGTAAAGGATTAAAAAAAAATGGGACTTGATTAATAAAAATCAGATCTGTTTTGTAAAGGATAAAAAAAATGGGGATTTGGTTAATAAAAATCAGATCAGTTTTGTAATGTTAAAAAATGGGATTTTAGAAGAGGATTCTTATTCATAATTCAAATCTATTATGCATGCATCACATATTTATGGAATGACATATAAAACTGAAAACTCGAAAATGTGTTAAAAACACAAGAGTTGTTTAGACCCTCAAATTAAATATTACGGCTCGATTGATTTTACTCTAACTTATACTAAGTGTGGAATAGAGTAAATGCGAGCGGATAAACAAAATAACTACTCTAAGCCATAATCATTAAAACATAGCAGTAAAATGAAAGCTAAAAGAGTAGGGAAGAAGAATGCAAACACAAGATAACACGCCAATGTGTTATCGAAGAGGAAGTTGAAGTACTTGGCATAAAACCTCTCTGCCGCCCTCCAAGTGGTAAATCGATCCACTAGACAATCAGTTGGCTTCTCAGAACCGTGTCTTGTCTTGCTTTCCAAATCCCACAATACACCCGATTACATTTGTCAAAGCTTGGCTTCTTCCAATGCTTCCCAGCAGCACCAAAACCTCACTTGACACTTAAAATGGGTGTGGTAAGTGTTTGGGCTATCAACATCTCAAGGATATGGAAATGGAGAGGTAGGAGTTGAGGAAAAACCACAATGGATTGTTTAGAGAAATGTGGGTATAACAATCTCTAATTCTCAAGGGTTGTGGCTAGGGTTTTCTCTTAAAAGCACTCCTCAACATCTGTGGGTAATGTGGGTATATACAGTGTGGGTACAGATAGTGTGTATCAGATATGATAGATTGACAAAACAGAATGTTTCGCGGGTATCTCGCAGGAAGGCCTTACCTGCGAGACACTTGCGAAAACTAGCCGTCACCATCCAGTCTTGACTCTTTGCATTCAGTCATGTGCTGGGCACATACTTCACTTCACAAGAAACCTTCTTGCGAGCTACCCGTAAAAACTTCTTGCTCTTCACTTTGCTTTGAGTGTTCACACACACACACACACACACACACTCTCTCTCTCTCTCTCTCTCTCTCTCTCTCTCTCTCAACCCTTATAAGAAATCCCACATAAAATACAGGGTACAAAAGATTGAACATAATTACAATCAAATTTGACACAGAATTAAAGTCAACATAAAATAATTGTAAATTACAACTTTACAAAAACTAACTTTAACCTAGGTATTAATTCATTCTTTAAAATTCAAAATCTGTAGATTTTATTTAAGACGAAAACTATTTCAGGAAAATTTTCAGATCTTTATTTAATGAAAATACAGATCCATTTTTTACTTAAAAAAATTTTAGATTTGTATTTAATGAAAATATAGATCTTTTTTTTTTTTTTTACCAAAATTATTTTCAGATCTATATTTAATGAAAATAAAGATTCGTTTTGTAACCAATAAAATTTTTCAGATTTGTTTTGTGACCAAAAGAAATTTTCAGTTCTGTATTTAATGAAAATACATATCTATTTTTTTTTTTAATTTTTTTGATGATTAATTGCAGATTTTGAACTTAAAGAAGAATTAAAACACGTTAATCAACTAAAGAACTTGTCAAAGAAAATTCCAACTAAACATGGCAAATATGAATTATGAACAAGATCATGATTAAATCAAACATATATTTACAAAATCCATGCAATGAAAAATCATAACATATTAATTTATGGAAAAAAAAAAAAAAAAAAAAAACAAACAAACAAACAAACACAAGAATGAAACTGAATACCTTTTGCATGAGCGTTCCCTTCAATAGAAGAATATTTTAGAAATCAAATAAATTTTCACTTCCTTGAGGTCTAAAATACTTTACTTACAAAAAAGAAGTTCTTAAAGCCAAGGCTTCCAAAACGTCTTTAACATAAGGGCAAAGAAGCAA